>NW_024081699.1:360355-614375 GCF_003009895.1 Hyaena hyaena
CTCTCTCTCTCTCTGTCTGTCTCTGTCTCTCTCTCTCTCTGTCTGTCTCTGTCTCTGTCTCTCTGTCTCTGTCTCTCTGTCTCTGTCTCTCTGTCTCTGTCTCTCTGTCTCTGTCTCTCTCTCTGTCTCTCTCTCTCTGTCTCTCTCTCTCTGTCTCTCTCTCCCTCTCTCAGAAAAAAAAATTAAAAAAAAAAGATTTCAGATGATACTGTGAGGGGGGAGAGGAGAAGCATTGCCCCCTTTTATGTGCTGTATTACAGAAGGCAGTAGCAAAATTCACTTTCCTTGGACAATGTATAGTTGAGATTAAATTAGCTACAGTATGTGGATTAGGATGTAAAAATGTCAGAAGTGGAAAGAAGTGAGTGAAGTTGGGAACTTTGGATATGAATGCTGGAGTGTTCTCATATGCAAAAGAGGGCAAATACTGCCTATGGCACAGGGTTGTTAGGAACATTTAATAAGATAACATATCATTTGAAAAGCCATGGAGCACCATATAAATTTAGGCCCTTATTAAACATACCCATCATTTTTGGTACACTATCCATTTAACAGTATTTTTGTTTTTGCCTTTACGATTGGTGATTCTTTACTTGGAGGATTGTTGTGGACAAGAATTCCTCTCCATTAATTCAGCTAAAAAGACTGACATGTCACCTTTCCTTGCCTTCCCAAATAAAGATGTGCTTGGTTGTTTAGAGCCCTGTCAGTGTTGATTCAGCTCTGCTTCTTACAATCCGTGTCTCCCCAAGCCTCTGCTTTAAAAGGCTTCCTTTTCCCAGATCCTTGTAAACAAGACTTCCCTGTCTGTCGGTGTATTTTCCCCAGCAACCCCGCAGCTCTGCCTCTGTGTTTGAAGTCTGGCTTCAGTGGATCTTTGAAGGCCGACTTCATCCTGCTGGCTTGTGTAGGTCCCACTCTACCTGCTAGCGAAGCTACCGCTCTGGCACCTCGCTGCCCTTCTCTGCACATGCCATGCCCAGTACAGCTGTGAAGCTGGGAGAATCCCTTCAGGGCTGGAACCACTGCCTTGCAGATGAAGTATCAAGAAATGGGAGCAGTCTGAAAGTTGCTGCCAGAGTGGAGTAAAAGTGAGCTCAGTGATTCTGGAAGGCGAAGTTGTGCTTGATAGTAGAAAGATGCCTTTCACTTTTGGCTGAAGTTCTTTTTTTTTTTTGTAACAACTTTTGATGGATTTTCTGCTGGGGAATTGGCTGGCCACTTCCTCTCATGCTACGGTGAGATTCTATTTATCCCTCCAGTAAATCTTTAACAATGATGCCTTAGTCTTCAGCCAGCACACAAGACTGTGGCTTACACATATTTCTTTCTCTTAATAACTCCTCTCTTCTTATCGTCAAATGAGTTCACCCCTTCCCTTTTATTTCATAAAGAGGACTTCATATACATGTAAGCTAATTTTTCTACCCCAAGACAGATTATGGGAAGAAAAGTGCTATTTTCAACAATTTTGACAATAAGAAATATCCTCTTGTTAGCTAAGCAGCTGCTTTGAGATGCTGTTGTTTCCATTGTAGTCTTGCATCAGGTGTATTGCTAAGCAGGTAGTGCAACATTTAGAAGGCACTCATTGGTTATTTATGACCAGAGTGTGGTAATAAAGGGTAAAATAGGTCTTGGAATAATTTAAAAGTCCTTATGGCGATGGTTCTCAAAGTGTGGTGTCTATACCAGATGCAAAAGCATCATCTGGGAACCTGTTGCAAATTATTGACCTCTACCCAAGACCTAATAAAATCAAATTCCAGGTGAAAAGCTTAGTAGTCCCACTCATTTGGTTTGATAAGCCTTTAAGGCGACTTTGCTGAAGACTAAAGTTTGAGAACCACTGCCTCATGGGAGGAGGCACAATGAGACCTTAATTAGCTTATGGTGGCAGTGCTCAATGAAGACTGTACTATGCTAGATTTTATGTATGTGCTAAAAAATGTGAAAGTGTGTATCAGTCTTTTTTCACTGCATAGTCCACATGTTGGAAGTTTCCTAATAGGAATGATGTGTTTTCCTCCATCACAGAAATTTGAGATAAAATAACACAATGACAAAAAAATAAAAACAGTAACACTAGCGGCTGTAACAAATAGCTCCCTCCCCCCCAGTATACCTGGAGGTCAAGTACAATACTAGTATGTATGTCATAGCCCAAGGGCACTTCAGGTCAACAGGCAGCCTCTGATCCTCAGTTATTCAGGACTCAAGTTTGCTGGTATTTCTGACAACCTTAATGCTTGACTTAGAAGTTTGCCCTAGGGGTTGTGTCTGTCCATAAAAAAGAATAAGTCAGTAAGGGACTATTTTATGGAAAATCTTAGAAGTGCTTCATGTCCCTTGAACACATTCCATCCAGTTGACCTAATCGTAGGGTTACACCTCAGTGTGGTGAACACCTGGAAATGTGACCCAGCTGTGTTCTAGGAAGAGGAGGAAACACATTTTGGTAAATAGCAGTTTCTGCCACAAGTACCTATCTTTTTTTTTTTTTTAAATATTTTATTTATGAGAGAGAGAGAGAGAGACCGACTGACCATGTGAGCAGGGAAGGGTCAGAGAGAGAGAGAGGGAGACACAGAATCTGAAGCAGGCTCCAGGCTCTGAGCTAGCTGTCAGCACAGAGCCCGATGCAGGGCTCAAACCCATAAACTGTGAGATCATGACCTGAGCCGAAGTTGGACGCTTAACCGACTGAGCCACCCTGGCGTCCTCCCAAGTACATATCTATTTTCCATGTATCTTTTATGTTTTCATTGAAAGGAAAACTTTATTTTTCAAGTTATAATATTATATAAGTAGTCTGTGGAAAAATAGTGTTTTCATTCTGTTCTCGCTATAGTTTTGAAGGTGACTTAGAGACTATGGTCTTCTCATGCAGAAACACAGTGATGATGATTAAGAGCAGCACGTGTGTCACTGACTTGGTGGTCAATTCCCTATACTTCTATAATTGGGATTCCTGGTACCTGGCCCTGGATACTTGAACATTAAGTTGAATTCATATATATCACATATTGAAACTTCTTTCTCAACAGCAGGATCAAAATACTCAGAAACCTCAACATTTTTAAATCATAACAACTGGAAAAGGAGTCAGAAGACCTGGGGAGCTTTGTGTTCATTCGGAATTGCCTGTCTTCTCTAAGCAGGAATTCTTCTCCGTAAAATGGTGGAATTAGACTAGATGATTCTGATGGCCTCTTCCAGCACTAAAATATTATAATGAGAGCATATGTATTTTCTGTGCCTGAAGTTATTTACTGAAATTACTTACTGAGTGCCAACTATATCCAAGATCTTGCACCGAATGCTTGACAAAACACTGTTTGAAACCTGTGCCTTCAAGGAACTCCTGCTCTGTTGGTGAAGGAGAAAGATCTATTGGATAATTATCAAGCAACGCTATACCTAAGTTGATTTGTACATTTTAATACACTGATTCAGGAAAATAAAATTTAGGATGTGGAAGAAATTGATGACGTCCATTAATGAAAATCTTAGAGTTAATTTTGTTCTTGTCCATATTTCAAATACCCATTTCTTAGTAAAGTGATTCACTCACATAAGTTACTAGTATATGTGAGCACATAATCCAATATTCTTTTTCTCACAACACCAGTAGACTAAACAATAATTCTTGAAGAAATTCTACGATACCATTAAAAAAAAAATCAACCCTAAGCTTACTGCAGTAAAGCCCAGCTACTGCATTTGGGTTAATTTTAACTGGCTACAGGAGAAAAAGTTTGGAAGACACCCAAATAGGATTTATAGAGATTCATATGGTAAGATTTTTCTACTTTATATGGATGCTGATAAGTTCTCAGAAGAAATTTATAACTGCAATAGAAAACTGAATGAATATTGATTATTTTTTAGCTACCAAAACTAATTGACATCTAAAGCTTTGTAAATCCTTTCAGATGAGGGTGGGTATAAATTAAAAACTAATTAAAACAGAGGTTTATAAAGACACCATCTCCAATTCGGTGGGTTATATACATTTTTGTGGTGTACTAGATGATATCCCTTTGACCTTCCACCCAAACTCCTGCCAAACAAACTCTAGACATAAACTTTATTAGCAGTTGAAATAATTTTTATGTATGTTGTCTTCACCCCCCCAAAAGTAAGTACAGTTATCATAAAGTAAGATTAAAATAAAGTGTCCTGCAGAGACAATAGGCCTGAACAGCCTGCTATCTGGAATCCCCATACCTTCCTGTTAAAAAGCCTTAATGTGTTTTTCTTTTTTCCTAATGTTTATTTTTGAGGGGGGGGAGAGAGAGAGAGAGCGCGAGCGTGCCTGCAAGAGCAGGGGAGGGGCAGATAGAGGGACAGAGGATCCCAAGCAGGCTCTGGACTGACAGCAACAAGCCTGATGTGGGGCTAAAACTTACAAACCACAATGCAAGAGAACGACATGAGCCAAAGTCAAGTTGGATGCTCACCCAACTGGGCCACCTAGGCATCCCTCAAGCATTTTATCTTTGAAGACCCTAAACATCTGGGATCTGAGCACTGACCTCTATTAGTTGCAGTGGTTTCTTTTCACCTTTCTAAACAAAATGATAGACAAACCTCCAGGAATCTTACAAAGTTGGGCCCTCAATTGACCAAATGAATGGCTGTCTGTTTTGCTTTTTTTTTTTTCAGTTTAAATTGAAAAGTGTGCCTCTCTGAAATGAAACAATGCACCAGGAAAAGCTATTCCAATGGGGAAAAGCTATTCCAATGGCAATTCCACTGGTAACCATCAGTGTGACCTTATAAGGTCTCCCCAGTTCATTCCCTCAACAGCTACCCAAGTGAGTTTTCTAAAACTCCTGTCCATTTGTTTCCCCCTTTCCTGAATAGATGGGAGGGTAAAGTCAACACTCCAGTTTGTCAAGAAGGCCCCTTCTCTTTCAGACTTGTTATCTCCCACTCTTTCTTATACTACTTAAACTATAGCAGTAATGAAGCTCTCCCTTTCTAAAGAACCCCCCCCCCAGCTCCATCATTTCAGTCTTGAAATCCTTATGGCCCCATCTTCTTCAGATGAATTATTTAGTCTTCAAGTCTTACCTCAGTAGTACACCTGGCCTCCATGTAATCTTGAAGGCCAGCCAATCACATTATGATGCATTAATTCAGCAAACATTCATTGAACTGTTGCTATATGCCAGGAAGTGTTCTACTCATTGGATATTTGGTAGTTGGAAGAGCCTCTGATTTTTGTGTAGCTCACCATAAAATGTTGGGTGATAGATGACAATACACAAATGAGCAAATTAGTAACAATTTCAGGTAGATTTCTTCAGTGTATCTATTTCTAACAGAGTGATAAGTGTTTTCATAGGACTTTGCCTGTTGCTCTGCTAGACTCCCCACATTGCACTTGCCTGGAATACAATAGCCATGTGCTATTCATCTTAACCTTCATATACTCCCTGTCCTGATATTAACATGGTGTCCAACACATTGGCCACACCAAATATGTCTGAATGGATGGTTAAGACCTTTAATTAATCATGCTACAACTTCTTCATCCAAAAAATGAAGAGATTAAAGAAATGAGTACTAAGGCTTTACAACTTGAACATTTTCAAATAAGCCACCTATACAACCACATAGAGCAAGAATATTTTAAGAGCTAATTCTTTGCTATAAATTTTACTTGTTTATTTTTTTGTGTGGGGAGAGCTACTGGGTGGCTCAGTAGGTTAAATGTCCGACTCTTGGTTTCAGCTCGGTTCACGGGTTTGAGCCCCAGGCCTGACTTTGTGCTGACAGCATGGAACCTACTTGGGATTCTCTCTCTTCCTTTCTCTCTGCTTTTCTACCACTTGGACTGTGTCTCTGTCTCTCTCAAAGTAAGTAAGTTTTAAATTTAAAAAATTAAAAATTTTTTAAAAATGTTATTTTGAGAGAGAGTACTGTGTGTGTAGGGGAGGGGGGCAGGGGCAGAGAGAGAGGTAGAGAGAGAATCTCAAGAAGGCTCTTTGCTGCCAGGGCAGAGCCCCATGCAGGGCTTCAATGCATGAATCCTGAGATCGTGACCTGAGCTGAAATCAAGAGTTGGACTTTTACCTAAGACAGCAAGGTGCCCCTAATTCTTTGCTATTTTAATTTTAGTTTTTCCAATATTTATAAATTTAATCTCTAAGTGAATTTTGATATAGTTTCCTAAGAAACTCATTAAATTTAAGATTTCAAATGTATCCAAATGGACTTTACAAAGTTTTTAATCTCCTCCTTAACAATAATTGTAGTCCCCTTATTCATAATGTTAAATATTTTGTTTTCTATTTTTAATTAAAAATTCTAGACATTTGTCTATTATGTTGATTTTTATCCAAAGATTTTCTGTATTTGTTTTCAGTTAATTAATTTCTGCTGTCATTTTATAATCTCTTTCCTTCTGTTTTTCACTTTGTATTCAAAATGTATAAAATATTTTAATGAAAGAATATGATTTAATGCATTTTTATAAAAGTGAGATTACCCAGCTACTTCATTTTAATTGAATTTGGTTTTAAAATGAATATAAATCATTTTAATTTAAAATATGTTAAAGTTCCAATATTGCCATTATATATGAATTGTAATTTCTAGTTAATTTAGAATTTGAAAAAAACAGTCATAGAACATTCAAAATGTTTCGTAAATAGGTTTCAGAAGACTGTAGGCTCCACCAGTGAATCTAATGAAGAAAGTAAAATTCCAGAAAACATCTTCTGATACCTTTTAGTTGCCATCTTCTTTGAAAAATGAAATAGTTTTTAATATCCTGTAAACTTTAGTTGTTACTTAGAACTCTGCATAATAAAAGTCAAAATAATGAGGTCCTTGAATATTATCAATGAATGACCTAACAGGCAATGTAGAATATATATAAAAAAAAAAATCCCACGGGTGAGTTTCTTAGGAAATTGTAATTGTCAAAACTCAAAGATCAAAAATTTTTTTTTAATGTTTTTTATTTATTTCTAGGAGAGAGAGAGAGAGACACACACACAGCGTGAGCAGGGGAGGGTCAGAGAGAGAGGGAGTCACAGACTGAAACAGGCTCCAGGCTCCGAGCTGGCAGTCAGCGCAGAGCCCGACGCGGGGCTCGAACCCACGAACCGCGAGATCATGACCTGAGCGAAAGTCGGACCCTTAACCACTAAGCCACCCGGGCGCCCCACTCAAAGATCAAATTTATGAGTATTGAGGGATGCCTGGGTGGCTCAGCTGATTAAGTGCCTGACTTCAGCTCAGGTCATGATCTCATGTTTCCTAAGTTTGAGCCCCACATTAAGAACTGTGCTGACAGCTCGGAGTTGGAGCCTGCTTTGGATTCTCTCTCTCTCTCTCTCTCTCTCTCTCTCTCTCTGCTCTTCCCCTGCTTGCACTCTCTCTCTCAAGAAATAAATACTTAAAAAAAATTTTAAATGACTATTAAAAATAAAAACTGAAATACCAAAGAATTATCTCTTTAAAGATCCTTGCTCTGCATTGTTTTATAGGCAGTTTATTTGAAAATGCTCAGGTAAAGCTAATTTAATTTTTTTTAATGTTTTATTTATTTTTGATAAAGACGGTGTAAGCAGGGGAGGGTCAGAGAGAGAGAGGGAGATACAGAATCCAAAGACAGGCTCCAGGCCCTGAGCTAGCTGTCAGCACAGAGCCCGATGCAGGGCTCAAACCGATGAACTGTGAGATCATGACCTGAGCCGAAGTTGGACGCTTAACCGAATGAGCCACCAAGGCGCCCCGCTAATTTAATTTTTTAAAAGCCCAGAAAAAGTAAAATTATGGGTAAAACAAAGGTCATCTCTTTTAATAGAGCTACATAATCATGATACCAGAACTTGACAAAACAATATCAAGAAAGCTCTCTAAAGATACAATTCTGAATAAAACAATACGAAATCAAATCAATATATAAATAGAATATATAAAGAGGAGTTTATTCTAGGAATACATAATTCAATACAGATTTTTTTCTTGAATCCATTGTCAGCTAAAGGATAAAAACTTTATGTTCACTTTACCAGATCTCAAAATGATACTTGATGTCATTTAAAATATCTTGTTAAACTTTAAATTTTCTTGCAAGTTAAGGAAAATCCGTGAATAATGTCATTCAGTGCAAACCTAGAAGCATTTTTATTAAATGAGAAACAAAGTGAAAACATTTGCTGTGAGAAATATTGTTTCATGTATTCCAGGAAATTTGACCTAATAAACTATGAAAAAGCCACTGGATAGTGAGAGACAAAATGATCTCTTTTCACATAAAAGATGGTACATGGAGAAACCTGAGAGTCAACAATTACAAAAAATATAATTAGAACTAGTAACAAAAAGTTGTTATTTGGCTACTTTCATAAAATGAATGTTTTTCTACAAAAATGAATGCTATTTCTATATAACAAAAACCAGGTAACAAAACAAAAAGTATAAAGAAAAATAAAATATATTGTCTATGGCCACAAACTTTAATGAGGATTAGCATTATTTACATGAAAGAATTACAAATTGTAAGACCTGTTTGTCTTTTCATAACTGGAGACGTGTCCATTATCCCCTGAGTGTTATAAATGTTCTTTTCTACTTACTTGACAACTCTTCTGCCTTTTCCTACCAAATTTACAAGTAATAGCTCGAACTTTTCAGTTGTTCTAAAGTTAAATAGGGGAGAATAACTTGAGAATAATGAATAATGATATCTAACACTCATATATTACCTAAAATATTTTCTAAGCTTTATGTGTGTTAACACATTTAATTCCTCCCAGAAACTCAGAGATAGACTTTTGTTAATCCCCATTTGTAGTTGTGGAAGCTGAGCATTCAGTGATTTGCCCAATATTATGTAATAGGCATTACATATCAATGGGGAAAGGAAAGATCATTCAATTCTTGGGTAACTGTTTGAAAAAGAATAAAGTTAGGCCCCTATTTCATAGCAAACACATTTCAAATGAAGCAGGGATTTATTTATTTATTAATTTTTTTTAACATTTATTCATTTTTGAGAAAGACCGTGTGAGCCTGGAAGGAGCACAGAGAGAGGGAGACACAGAATCCGAAGCAGGCTCCAGGCTCTGAGCTGTCAGCACAGAACCCGACATGGGGCCCGAACACAGGGACTAGACCACGAGATCATGATCTGAGCCGAAGTCAGATGTTTAACGAACTGTCCTTTGATAAACTATTCTCCAGGTGTGGGCTTTCACCAATTTACTTATATCCTAAAATTCTGTCTCTTATAAGCAGACCCTTCCCCACAGCACCTTCCTCTAGTGTTGCAGTGTGGATGAGGGTGTGTGAAAGTAGTCAAATAGAGTAGATGGGTGTGTCTTCATTTTTCCTTGCTTCATTTTTCTTTCATGTCCTATATCCTGCCTTTGCTAAACAAACAAGCAAATAAACAAAAAAGCCCATCAGAATTCATTGTTTCTAAAGGAGTGAATCTTTGTTACTCCCCCCCCCTCCCCCCAAGAGCCCTGTTACTCAGCTTCATTCTTGCTTTGCATATTATCCCTCTTCTAGCTAATGTTTGCTCCTCCTGCCACACGTACACAAAAAGCAGGGAACAATTGCCTGTAGGTTTCCCTCTGTCTTTGTTCAGATGCTAAAGTGAAGTTTAGGAATAAGAGCTTTGATGCCTTTGGAATTTCTATGCTGGGAACTCATTAATATTGATCTTAATTCTTCGAGAAACAATGCTAACAAATATGTTCTCAAAGCAGGATGTGTTCTACTTGTAGAGTAGCATCACTGTGAGGCACCTCGTACATTGTTGCTGTACTGCATATGTATAAAATCATACATAGTGCATGGTGCCCAGTTGCATCCTTAAAAAGTGTGCATATTTTATTTGGTGTTTTAATATACTGCTAATTGTCCTTTAGACTCTAGCTGAATTTAGGATTGCTTTCAATATGTGCCCCTTACAGTTTCTCTTTTGCTGGTTTCCTACACACCTAAGTGCCTCTAGGCCGACTGTCAGTCTAGATGATTGTGCAGGCTGAACTGAGGCCCATGATCTCCTGCATATCTTAACAGTGTAGCTGCTCCTGGAGCAGGATGATTGGCATACAGCAATTCCTGAATGACTGCTACTAGGACCTTCGAACACATTTACCATCTGTTGAACAGGGATAGTATTTCAGGACATCAGAATGTATTTAATAACTTCTTCAAGGTTCTTTCTTGATTTCCCAGGATGATCACTGAAAATATTGAATAAAATTGGTCCCTAGATAGGACTCCATCAATTCCATGACAACAAGCCATGTTATTCTTAGAAACTAGAAATGGACAGTCTGTAGAATTCTATGGTACGTATTTAGGAATTGACAAATCTGATTTTAATATGAAGACAAGGGTCTTCAGATATTTTTCTCAATTGTTTCTATCATAAAGTATCCAAGTGTGCTTTGTTGTTAGAGAAGGGTTTAACTGATTATCATATTTTTACAATATCTATCAAAAATATATTAGCCACAACTGCATAGGTCAGTTTTAGTAAGGAACTTAGAAATTCCATTTTTCTCTTTCTCTGTTGAAATGATTAAATACTGAAGAAGAAATATGCTGTAATGCTAATATTCGTTGGTGTTCCATTTTCTTCTTCAAGTATCCCAGCAGATAAAGCAATTTCCCCTTTTTTGACTGTGCTCTCAATAGCGATTTCTGCAAATTTGAAGCACTGGGCAAGATTTTTACTTGAAAGCCATATATCATGATTGTCCAGATGCCATAAAATTAATCCTTGTGGGAGGGGTCTTTAAGCATTATTAATGTCTCTCCTAAGTATCAGATCAATTTGATTATAAAAATATGTCCATCTAAAGCAAATGTGTAGGCTTTGTATTGAAATTCAGAGTACAATGTGACCAAAGAGATGGTGCTTTGATGGATTTCTTTGGTAAACATTAACAGTGGGTTTTAACATACTTATTTTCAGAAATGAATTGTATAGGCATTTTTGTGACATTTTGGAAAATTTTAAGCAGCTAGTTTTCAATTTTACTTAGCCTTAAGGGTATGCTTGCATTGTAGGCAGCTCGGATATAACTGCCTGGAGCTAGTGCAGAAAGTTCCTAGGATTATCAGATGAAGAACAAGGTACAGAAATATGCACTAACAGAGCCTCTCGAAGAATTTTGTCAGTTGTATTGATGTGCCTTGGCTGTGGGGTTCCACTTAGAATGTTTAGATTGGCCAGGTGTTTGTATGAATGCATGATCATATGGTGGAACATGAGTGAAAATACATGGGAACAGAGATTTACACTTATTTTGCCGGCGTTAATGAGGGGATTTCTACTGTGAAATGGAATGGCCAAGTAAAGCTACATTTTACAGAGCATTTTATTTTAACCTCTCTTAGGGTGTTGTCCCTCTCCCGATAATGTGAAGAGTATGAGGACTCTAGAATAACATGCATTTGGGATGTGAGAAGACAAGATTTCTATAGGTTCATGGGACAGGAGATGAGAAACATTTGGACTGATATTTGCGGTGTTAGGTTTTACTTGTAATGGATTCCTAAGTGGCAAAGGATACATCAGGAGACAGAGCAGACAGATGCCTCCATTTCTACTTTACTCCTCCCAAAGAAATGCTCTAAGGCAGCAGTTAGGAGGCCAGCGTGGGTGGGAAGTCTTTTTAACATGAAGCATGAATTCTCTTTACTCTTGGCTTTCGTTCATTATCAACCTATGGACCACATAATCTGCATCTTAATCCCCAAAATGGGCATCCTAACATCCATGTCACCAGATATATCTGGAATCTAAATGTAGAATCTCCACCTCAGATTCTAAGCACATTGCAACCTAGGAGTTTAAAAAACAAAAACAAAACAAAAAACAGTATTAAGGTTCTACAGGGAGAATAGAAGCTTTCTAGCCTGGAGGCTTTCCAAGCAGCTGTAGGTTGACCCTGGTATTTCACACATAGGTTCATATACCTGTTTTTACATTCAATTTAAGGAAGATCATATAACCTCTTTAAGTTTAGTGTAATTAATCCCTCCCTCCTAATCTGTAGATGTCTGTGTGCTATTTTATTGATATGACCAGATCCCATGTTGAGATTATAGACTAGAACTTTAGAATTTATACTTCTCCTTTCACAAATATTAAATACAAGGCAATGTTGTTTCTGAAAATATCTATATATTATGGAGGTTCTGTTGAAACAAAGATTTTAGTATTTGTTCTTATTTTCAAAGCATATTCATGGAGTGCCTGGTGGCTCAGTCTGTTAAGTGTCTGACTCTTGATTTTGGCTCAGGTCATGATCTCATGGTTCATGACATCCAGCCCCACTCTGGGCTGTGTGCTGAGGGTATTCTCTCTCCCTTCCTCTCCCTCTGCCCTTCTCCTATCCTGTGCATCTGGTGCTCTCTTTCAAAAATAAATAAAACTTTAAATACAACAAACAAAACTAAAACCCATTCATTACCGGGAATTCTAGTCAAGTTAAAGTTTTTCCAAGACCTATATCAACTACAGCTCAAAACCATTAAAAAAAAAAAATAACCGTGAAGCTTCTCTCCAAGTTGAAAAGCGTGATAGCAATTCCATGTCTCATAAGATTAATTTCTGAAGCAAAGATTTTTAGCCTTTCAAAAGAAATAGGTCAGGGTCCTAATTCTCATTTTCCTGACCTATTAGGAGAACAGGAATGTGACTGACAAACTGAATGGGGCAGAGAAACTGACCTACAAGGGAGGATAGTGGCAGAAAAGGCTGTTGGGGGTATGTGCATAGGAAATAGCCTACCCATCCACGCCCCCATTAGCCTAGGTGTCAGATGTGCCATATCTAATCAAATCTTTTTCTAAAGATTCTTTCCAACTCATACCCAGATAAGGATGCATTTCCTTCTGGTTCTGTTATAATAAAAGTAGAAAATAATGGGGAGGGGGAAAGCTGTCAGATGAGATCCTGAGAGTTTGCCCTCTTCCCAGTTTTTCTGCAGCAATCTACATTTATAAAGGAGATTCATAGCCAACTTTCATTTGACTGTACTTTCCCTGTGCCTCTACCCCAAGTGAGTGATAGATTGAAAAAGGGGGGAGTTAACTGGCCTCAAAAAGTCAAAGGTTTCCTTTTATGTAAACACTTCTTGTAAAGAAGCCTTGTGATGTTTGATTGGAGTCACCTACTGTATATTTGTAGTTTATCAGACAAATTCTCTTCAGTGAATTTTCTCCACTGCATTGCATTATGAGAATGGGAATTAGCCTCGTTCTCAACACTAAAGTGTCCCCACAATGGTAGTTATGAAAACAGTGCTACTTAATATTTTCTTTGATTGAGTGATCTAAAGGGAGCCCTGGGTGCGTATTGCTTGGCTTTGTTATTTTCAGACCCTTAGGCAAGAAGTCATTTGCTTCAACATTTAGGCAATACCATGCTAAATGTGGAGAACAGAGTGGAAATCCCAATTTGTCAATTCGGACGGTATTCACCCAGAGAAAATATTGGAATACTTTAATCTATCTCAAGGCATTTAAGCAGGATACATACACTCTAGTGACACTTTATATTTTTTCCTCCTCAGGAGAAATTTGAGGTCCATTAAATAGATTTTGAGCAGAGATCTGAATCCCTTTTAAAGGAAAATGCACTTTGCAAGGTGGAAGAATAATAGAAAAGTGGGGGATGTGGAAAAGCTGTTTCTTCTATGTGTTTGTTCTGATTTTTCACCCTGGTTTAACTCCTTTCTTCTCTACATTGTGGCTGTGTGTATTTGTATGTGCTCTGCCCTCTTCCTGTGTACCCTCTCTCCATTTGATAGCTCCTAGACATCTTGTGGGCCTTTCGTTTAGGTTAAGCCTTTGTTGGCCCTGTACCATTCCAGCTATGTTCTGTGCTATTCCCTTTCAATGCATGGTCTTCTTTTCCTTTGTAACACTTAGGACTGTTTGCAATTGTATATTGACTTGTGTGCTTATTGGCTTACCCCCTGTTTTTTAAACCAGACCGTTGGTATTGTGAATGTAAGGATCCTCCTTTCTCGCCCCCATCACCAGTGTATAGCACAAGTTCACCTCCTTTTTAATAGTATTCAATATTATTTATAAAAATATATAATACTTTTATTATAAATACTATGTGGTATTATTTATAACAACTAATATGTAGTATACCTTTAATTATCCTGAGTTGCAATTAATCTAAAATATAACCTACCTACACACATAGTTTTTAAAAATTCATGTAATTAGCTCTAATAGAAAGAAGATATAAAGGGAAATTAATTACATTAAGACGTCATGTTTTTCAATACGTCAATGCTTAGGTATGACTTTCTGAGATGATCTAATAAAGTCGGCACATGCGTACATGTGTTCAGGGCATCACTTGGATATGGCCATAGCACACTAGTGCATTTAGTTGACACAGGTGCCATGGCATAGCCATTGATGATGGGATTTTCCAAAACTGTGATGGCCTATCGGTAAATTTTCAACCAAGTAGTAAGAAATGTTTCTTTGATGAATAGGATATTTTCACTCAGAATTCAGTTTCTGTTGAAACTGTGCATCCTTCTTTGTACAAGGAATGCAATATGGGGATAGGTTCTAACCTTAAAGCATTATGAAACAAATTCTCAACCTCGTGAACTTGCAGTGAAATATTTGAAAGTCATGCAGACTGGGACAGTCACTCTTTGATCCGATTGTCCTGAATATTGCAGTGCATTAGGTGTCTCTGGCTACAGACCAGTTAATACTCAGAGCTCCACCAATTATTGTGGCAGCCAGATGCCACCCCAGCTAAATTCTGAAGTTCCCCAGAGTGCCTCCAAAGCATCACCCCTTACAAAGACTTCTGGCCATGCCTGTCCTGGATACTCCAAATATATTGCATGAATGAATATCTTCATATTCTCATGGTTTGTGGTTTTAGTTTTTTGGATCTTCTTGGTTTTGCTTTCTTTTTTAAGGACTTGTGCCTCTATACCCAGTAATACACCTTGATTATGGAAAATGCTCAAGTACTTATTTAACTGAACAGAAGAAGTGAATGATGAAGTTTTCCAAGCACTGAGGAGAATTGTCGGAACTATACTTTACTATCTGCTTCAGGACAATCTTTTTTTTTTTTTTTTTTTTTTTTAATTTTAATGTTTCGCTTATTTCTGAGAGAGAGAATGTGAGCAGTGGAGGGTCAGAGAGAGAGGGAGACACAGAATCCAAAACAGGCTCCAGGTTCTGAGCTGTCAGCACAGAGCCCAATGCGGGGCTCTAATCCACGAACCGCGAGACCATGACATGAGCTGAAGCCGGACACTTAACCGACTGAGCCACCCAGGCGCCCCAGAACAATCTGATTTTTAATTCCCTTGACCTCCAGCAGGGACACTGGTGAGAGGGACACTGCTAACAAATTTTTGTCCGGCCCACTACTGTTGTTGTTGTTCCAATCTACCGTACAATAAGGATCACTACTTTCATTAACAAGCTGGCAGATAAATTCTTTTTTAAAAAATGTTTTACTTTATTTATTTATTTATTTATTAAAGTAGTTTATTGTCAAGTTGGTTTCCACATAAAACAGTGCTCATCTCCACAAATGCCCTCCTCCATGCCCATCGCCCCTCTTCCCCTCCCCCCCACACCCATCAGTCCTCAGTTCTCAGCACTCACGAATCTCTCATGGTTTGCCTCCCTCCCTCTCCCCCACTATTTCCCCCCTTCTTCTCCCCCACGGTCCTCCATTAAGTTCCTCCTAATCCTCCTATACGTGCAAACATATGGTATTTGTCCTTCTCTGCCTGACTTATTTCGCTCAGCATAACACCCTCAAGTTCCATCCATGTTGCTACACATGGCCAGATTTCATTCTTTCTCATTGCCGTGTAGTATTCCATTGTATAGATAAACCACATCTTCTTGATCCATTTGTCCACTGATGGACACTTAGGCTCTTTCCATGTTTTGGGTATTGTTGAGAGTGCTGCTATGAACATTGGGGTCCATGTGACCCTGTGCATCAGCACTCCTGTATCCCTTGGGTAAATCCCTAGCAGGGCTACTGCAGGGTTGTACGGGAGTTCTACTGTTAATTTTTAATTTTCCACACTGTTTTCCAGAGGGACTGTACCAGTGTACATTCCCACCAACAGTGTAGGAGGGTGCCCGTTTCTCCACATCCTCACCAGCATCTAGAGTCCTCTGATTTGCTCATTTTAGCCACTCTGACCGTCATGAGGTGGTATCTCAGTGTGGTTTTGATTTGTATTTCCCTGATGAGGAGGGATGCTGAGCATCGTTTCATGTGTCTGTTGGCCATCTGGATGTCCTCTTTGGAGAAGTGTCTGTTCATATCTTCTGCCCATTTCTTCACTGGATTGACTGCTTTTCGGCTGAGGAGTATAGTGAGATCCTTATAGATTTTGGATACTAGCCCTTTATCAGATGTGTCATTTGCAACTATCTTCTCCCATCCTATCGGTTGCCTATTAGTTTTATGGATTGTTTCCTTCGCCGTGCAGAAGCTTTTTATGTTGATGAGGTCCCAATAGTTCATTTTTGATCTTGATTCCCTTGCTTTTGGGGATGTGTCAAGTATGAAATTGTTGCTGTGGAGGTCAAGGAGGTTGTTTCCTGCTTTCTCCTCTAGGGTTTTGGTGGTTTCCTGTCTCACATTCAGGTCCTTTATCCATTTTGAGTTCATTTCTGTGTATGGTGTGAGAAAATGATCTAGTTTCATTCTTCTGCATGTTGCCATCCAGTTCTCCCAGCAACATCTGGTAAAGAGGCTGTCTTTTTTCCATTGGATACTCTTTCCTGCTTTGTCAAAGATTAGTTGGCTGTATAGTTTTGGGTCCAGTTCTGAGTCCTCAATTTTATTCCATTGGTCTGTGTGTCTGTTTTTGTGCCAATACCATACTGTCTTGATGATGACAACTTTGTAGTAGAGGCTAAAGTCTGGGATGGTGATGCCTCCCATTTTGGTTTTCTTCTTCAATAATACTTTAGCTATTCGGGGTCTTTTGTGGTTCCATACAATTTTAGGATATTTTGTTCTAGTTTTGGTGGACAAATTCTTATGAAGACAATTACCTGTGAGGTTTCAGACCTTCATTTTTGTTTTCATTTTGTAACTGAACCTATATTTTCACATTGGGACATTATTCTCTTGTAAATAATTATTTTACTGTCAATGAATCTAGACACGGGGGAAAAAAACAAAACAACAATAACAAAAAACTTTATTAGGCCCAGGGAAAATGGTGAATGATAATAACAACAAAGAAAGAATCACAAAAGAAAGGATTTTTGGAGTATTTTTCTGTGTCTATACATGTGCTTGATATGGACTTTAGGAACTGTGCTTTCTCAAACCAGACAGTTAACCTATTCCTTGCAAATTATCTTTCTCTTGTGTGGTTAAATTAATGCTTGTAAACAGTGCTGAGAAAGAGAAAAAGCCATTTCAATAGAAGATGTTTCAGAAATGCAAAGTGTTATTGTTACAATTTGTGCTTATGTAGATACATCTTTACTTTCAGCGCTGGGCCATGATTGTTCAGGGATGGCTAAACCTCAGACTGAAAGTTTAGATAATGAGACCAGGTATTTTCACAGTTACTTGCATTTGAGACTGAAAATATTCAGCCCCAGTGCAAATACAAATTGGGTAGCATTTACAGAATTTCAAATCAGGTGGTGTGTGTGTGTGTGTGTGTGCATGCACATGCACACACACACACACACACACACACACAGTCACCTGATTTGCAGCAAGAGTCACTGGCAGATGGTAGGGACAGAATTGCACATTCTATTCTCTATCTGGCTATCTGGTGAGAAGTCCCAATTCTATGAAACCTTAAACATGCAAAATCAAAATGACAAGTTAAATCCACTTAAATCAGTTTGATTTTATAATTTGGGATGTTTTATATCCATGAAAATAGGGAAACTTGATTTCTTTTTCCTTAATCCTCTTATAGCACCTGCTATCTTTATCGCCCGTCATTTATCATGGCAGTTAATCACGTCTCCCTTGTGTTGTTACCTGTTTTATGGACATATATCTTGTTTTTCTAACTAGATTACACAGTCTCATGAGATAATGATAACCTTTTCTTTAAAAACATCTTAGTATCTCACTTTGTGACCCAAAGTAGAAAATTCACATATAATTAATTATCATATAACTTTATATAAAAATCTTCTGTTGAACAATGTTATAGCTGGTTTTCCACACTAAAGTTTACTTAGCCATTTGAGTAATATCTCCATATGTATTCTCTTCCTTTACCATACCTTTCTTTGCAAAATGTCAGATGAAATGTAGCCTTCAAAGAATAATTGGAATCACACCTTGTCACTTCTGATTATGTTAAAGTTTCCATCTTGGTGTTCTTAATTCATTTGAGAGGTTGTTAGATTTCAGGAGAAGTGTGTTGTTTGGGACGTTCTCTCTCACCATGCTTCTCTTCAACACTGGATTCTGAAACACCAAAGCTGTATGTTCTGTTCGCTTACCAATGGAAGAGAAAAGTTTCTCAAAGATGTTTAAAGTAATCTAGTGTCGCCTGTTTTCTAGACCCCTAGATGGTTCATGTATATGTATGTACCTATGTATGCTAATACTTTTCCCCAAGTAACACAGTAAAATCAATAAGGTGTAAAAATCTAGGGCTGAACAAAACATTGCAAAATCAGTCTCTCTCCCTTTTTATCCGGTTGCGTGTGAGCCATCTATCTTAGCTTAATTATCCAACTGACTGTGTGGACAGACTGAATGGACAGCAGAATATGTTTCACATTACTCTGCTTTTATAGGTATCACTATAATTATATGGCCACCACACTGTATACCAGAGATCAGCAATTTCTGAAGTGTGTTTCAAACAACACTCTTTGTGTAGGAGGTTAATAGGTATTACTAGGAGAATAGCTTTTATGGTCAAAGACATTTGAAACTATTCTGGGCATTGGATTAAGCTAAGTGTTATTCTTCCTAGAGGTGAGGATTCTTAAAGCTTCGAATATTATGAATGCATTTCTTAAATCCTCAATAGGACCATGTATAATACAGTATTTTCCAAACTTCTTAAACCATAAGAAAATTTTCCAAACAATCCTGAGGGACTGAGGTTTCTTAGAACAGACTTTAAGAAATATTTCAATCGAGCTTTTTCCATGAGGACACACTGAGAAGAAGGTTGGTGTGAACCAGGAAGATAGATCTCACCAGACACCAGATCTGCTAGCACCTTAATCATAGACTTCTAGCCTCCAGAAATGTAAGAAATAATTATGTTACTTAGGCCACCCAGTTTATTATGCAGCTAAACTAAGATAGTTATAATCATCAAAGTAGTCATTGTGAAATCTGGATGCACATTGTGAGAACCTCTAGAACTTGAGAAAACACAGAAGCCCCATCTCAAACCAATCAAAGAAGAATCTTGGAACAATGAGGTTACATTACTGATAGCTTAAATTGCTCTCCAGGTTATAAAAACCCATGGCAAACACAAGAGGCCCCAAAGGAATGTGTGTTGTATCTTCTGGAAACATATTGCTTCAGTGAGATCTTTGCCTCTGGAACAGTAGCTGGGAGAAGGAAGGCCCTTTGTGTGTCACAAGTCTCGTTGAATCACAAGTCTGGGATCTCCTCACCAGTGGGAGCTTCTTGAAGTCCTAATCCCAAAGAAGTCACCAAATTGGACTAGTCAAAGCAACTGTTTGTAGGCATTTCTACAAAAATCAATGATATCACCCTGGGGCTGCTTCAAGAAACAAGCCAAACTACACATGGTGGAGAGTTCCAAATACCACTACCAGTAGGGAAACAAAATAACCAAACGCTCAACAAGGGAAACCAAGAGACACATTTCAAAGAACACTTCCTGAACAGACAGGCCGGGAACAAAGAGGCCTCACTAATACAGCAGAACTTGCAGGGGCAGAGTGTACAACAAGCTTTAAAATTAACGAGATAGAAAACTAACCAAAATGATGAAACGGAAGAACTCTCCTCCAAAGAAATTCCAGGAAGAAATGACAGCTGAAGAACTGCTCAAAACAGATTTAAGCAACATGACTAAAAACAAGAATTTAGAATAATAATCATAAAGTTAATTGCTGGGCTTGAAAAAAGGATGGAGGACATCAGAGAAACTATGGCTACAAACACCATGGAGCTTAAAAATAGTTATGATGAATTTTAAAATGCAATAAATGAGATACATAATAAACTGGAGGCATCCAATACACAGATTGGAGAGGCAGAAAGGAGAATAAGTGATTTAGAAGACACAATTATAGAAAAAGAAGAAACTGAGAAAAGGAGAGATAAACTGATCCAGGAACATGAAAGAAGAGTTTGAGAGCTCAGCGATACAATCAAATGGAACAATACCCTTATCATAGGAATTCCAGAAGAGGAAGAGAGAGGGAAAGGTGCTGAAGGAGTCCTGGAACAAATTATAGAAGAGAAATTCCCCAACCTGGGGAGGGAAGTAGATGTTGAAATTCAAGAGGCACAGAGAGCTCCCCTCAAACGTAATTGAATAGATATTCTGCATGACATATCATGTGAAACTGGCAAAATATAAGAACAAAGAGAGAATATTGAAAGCAGCTAGGGAGAAAAGGGCCCTAACATACAAAGGGAAATCTATCAGAGTGGTGACAGACCTATCTACTGAAATTTGACAGGCCAGAAAGGAATGGCAGGAGATCTTCAATGTGATGAATGGAAAAATTATGTAGCCAAGAATCT
Organism: Hyaena hyaena; assembly: GCF_003009895.1. Taxonomy (NCBI): domain Eukaryota; kingdom Metazoa; phylum Chordata; class Mammalia; order Carnivora; family Hyaenidae; genus Hyaena; species Hyaena hyaena. The sequence goes on from NW_024081699.1 coordinate 381,114, forward strand.
ATCCAGCAAGCCTGTCACTCAAAATAGAAGGAGAGATAAAAGTCTTTCCAAAAAAACAAAAATTGAGAGAATTTGTCACCACTAAACCAGTCCTACACGAAATCGTGAGGGGGACTCTCTGAGGGAAATGTTGCAAGGAACACAAAATGCTAGAGACACCACGACTAACATGAATCCCACAAACCACACAATGACTCTAAACCCATATAGTTCAATAATAACACTGAATGTAAATGGGCTGAATGCTCCAATCAAAAGACATAGGGTAGCAGAATGGATAAAAAAACAAAATCCATCTATTTGCCTATTTGCTGTCTACAAGAAACACATTTTAGACTGGAAGACACCTTCAGATTAAAAGTAAAGGGAGGGAGAAATGTATATCATGCTACTGGAAGTCAAAAGAAAGCTGGAGTAGCTATACTTATATCAGATAAACTGGACTTTAAAGATAGTAACAGGGGATGAAGAAGGGCATTATGTAATAATTATAGGGTCTATCCATCAGGAAGAACTAACAATTATAAATGTCTACTCACCAAATATGGGAGCATCTAAATATTTAAAACAATCACTAAAAGAAACAATCTTATAGATAAGAATGTGCTAATAGCAGGGGAATTTAATACTCCATTTACAGCAATGGATAGATCAATGAGACAGAAAATCCCTATAGAAACAATGGACTTGATTGACACATGGGATATATTTAAAACACTACATCCTGAGGCCATGGAATTCACTTTCTTCTCAATTGCACATGGCACGTTCTCCAAGATAGATCACATACTGGGACATAAAGCAGCCCTCAATAAATATAAAAGAATTAAAATCATACCATGCACACTTTCAGATCACAATGCTATGAAACTTGAAATCAATCACAGGAAGAAGTCTGGAAAACCGCCAAAAACATGGAAGTTAAAGAACACCCACTAAAGAATGAATGGGCCAATCAGGCAATTAGAGAAGAAATTTAAAAATATATGGAAACAAATGAAAATGAAAATACAACAATCCAAACTCTATGGGATGCAGCGAAGGCAGTCCTGAGAGGAAAGTACATTGCACTACAGGTCTATTTCAAGAAATTAGAAAAAGCGCAAGTGCAAAATCTAACAGCTCATCTAAAGGAACTAGAAGGAGACCAACAAGAGCTCCCCAAACTCAGCAGGAGAAGAGAAATAATAAAAATCAGAACAGAAATAAACAACATAGAAACCAAAGAAACAGTTGAACAGATCAATGAAACCAAGAGTTGGTTTTTTGAAAAAATAAACAAAATTGACAAACCTCTAGCCAGACTTCTCAAAATGAAAAGAGAGAGTACTCAAATAGACAAAATCATGAATGAAAAAGGACTTATTAAAACCAACCCCTCAGAAATACAAGCATTATCAGGGAATACTATGAAAAACTATATGCCAACAAATTGGACAACTTAGAAGATATGGACAAATTCCTAAACATACACTACTAAAATTCACATAGGAAGAGATAGAAAATCTGAACAGACCCATAACTAGTGAAGAAATTGAGTCAGTTATCAAAAATCTCCCAACGAGTAAGAGCCCTGGACCAGATGGCTTCCCTGGGGAATTCTACCAGACATTTAAAACAGAATTACTACCAATTCTTCTCAAGCTATTCCAAAAAATAGAAATCGAAGGAAAACTTCCAGACTCATTTTATGAAGCCAGCATCACTTTGATTCCCAAGCCAGACAGAGATCCAGCAAAAAAAGAAAACTACAGGCCAATATCCTTGATGAATACAGATGCAAAAGTCCTCAAGATACTTGCAAATTGAATCCAACAGCACATAAAAAGATTATCCACCAAGATGAAGTGGATTCATTCCTGGATTACGGGGCTGGTTCAATATTCGCAAATCAATCGATGTGATACATCAGATTAACAAAAGGTAAAAACCATAGGATCCTGTCAATAGATGCAGAAAAATCATTTGACAAAATACAGTATCCCTTCTTAATAAAGACCCTGGAGAAAGTTGGGATAGAAGGAACTTACTTAAACATCATAAAAGCCATCTATGAGAAGCCCTCAACTAACATCATGCTCAACGGGGGAAAAACTGAGAACTTTCCCCCTGAGTTCTGGAACACGACAGGAATGTCCACTCTCACCACTGTTGGTTAACATAGCACTGTAAGTCCTAGCATCATCTATCAGGCAACAAAGGGAAATAAAAGGCATCAGAATTAGCAAAGAAGTAGTCAAACTTTCACATTTTGCAGACGACATGATATGCTACGTAGAAAACCCGACAGACTCCACCAGAAGCCTACTAGAGCTCATCAATGAATTCAGCAAAGTTGTAGGATACAAAATCAACATACAGAAATTGGTTGCATTTTTATACACCAATAATGAAGCAACAGAAAGAGAAATCAAGAAACTGATCCCATTCACAATTGCACAAAAAAACATAAAATACCCAGGAATAAACTTAACCAAAGATGTAAAATATCTGTATGCTGAAATTTATACAAAACTTATGAAGGAAATTGAAAAAAAAAAACATGAAGAAATGGAAAAACATTCCATGCTCATGGATTGGAAGAATTAATATAGTTAAAATGCCATTACTACCCAAAGCAATCTACTCATTCAATAAAACCCCAAACAAAATTGCACCAGCATTCTTCTCAAAACTAGAACAAAGTATTCTAAAATTTGTATGGAACCACAAAAGACCCCGAATAGCCAAAGTACTATTGAAGAAGAAAACCAAAATGGGAGGCATCACCATCCCAGACTTTAGCCTCTACTACAAAGTTGTCATCATCAAGACGGTATGGTATTGGCACAAAAACAGACACACAGACCAATGGAATAGAATAGAGAACTCAGAATTGGACCCAAAAGTGTACAGCCAATCTTTGACAAAGCAGGAATGAGTATCCAATGGAAAAAAGACAGCCTCTTTACCAGATGTTGCTGGGAGAACTGGATGGCAACATGCAGAAGAATGAAACTAGATCATTTTCTCACACCATACACAGAAATGAACTCAAAATGGATAAAGGACCTGAATGTGAGACAGGAAACCACCAAAACCCTAGAGGAGAAAGCAGGAAACAACCTCCTTGACCTCCACAGCAACAATTTCATACTTGACACATCCCCAAAAGCAAGGGAATCAAGATCAAAAATGAACTATTGGGACCTCATCAACATAAAAAGCTTCTGCACGGCGAAGGAAACAATCCATAAAACTAATAGGCAACCGATAGGATGGGAGAAGATAGTTGCAAATGACACATCTGATAAAGGGCTAGTATCCAAAATCTATAAGGATCTCACTATACTCCTCAGCCGAAAAGCAGTCAATCCAGTGAAGAAATGGGCAGAAGATATGAACAGACACTTCTCCAAAGAGGACATCCAGATGGCCAACAGACACATGAAACGATGCTCAGCATCCCTCCTCATCAGGGAAATACAAATCAAAACCACACTGAGATACCACCTCATGACGGTCAGAGTGGCTAAAATGAGCAAATCAGAGGACTCTAGATGCTGGTGAGGATGTGGAGAAACGGGCACCCTCCTACACTGTTGGTGGGAATGTACACTGGTACAGTCCCTCTGGAAAACAGTGTGGAAAATTAAAAATTAACAGTAGAACTCCCGTACAACCCTGCAGTAGCCCTGCTAGGGATTTACCCAAGGGATACAGGAGTGCTGATGCACAGGGTCACATGGACCCCAATGTTCATAGCAGCACTCTCAACAATACCCAAAACATGGAAAGAGCCTAAGTGTCCATCAGTGGACAAATGGATCAAGAAGATGTGGTTTATCTATACAATGGAATACTACACGGCAATGAGAAAGAATGAAATCTGGCCATGTGTAGCAACATGGATGGAACTTGAGGGTGTTATGCTGAGCGAAATAAGTCAGGCAGAGAAGGACAAATACCATATGTTTGCACGTATAGGAGGATTAGGAGGAACTTAATGGAGGACCGTGGGGGAGAAGAAGGGGGGAAATAGTGGGGGAGAGGGAGGGAGGCAAACCATGAGAGACTCTTGAATGCCGAGAACCAACTGAAGGTAGATGGGGTGGGGGGAAGGTAGGGGGTGATGGGCATGGAGGAGGGCACTTGTTGGGATGAGCACTGGGTGTTATATCGAAACCAAGTTGACAATAAACCATTAAAAAATATTTCAATGGATTTATGCAATGGATATTTTTCCAGTGACATTTTGCTAAATATCAAAAAATAAATAATAATTACCTCAAACATGGTTATTAACTGCAAAGCAACCAGAAAATACCTATTTTATTTTAAATGAATTAGTACTGCCAACCTTAATTAACGGTAGAATTTGTCCTTTTGCAGTGTGAATGATCCTCTCCTCTATAAAAAGTCCATGTTATCATCCTTAAGGTGATAGTCATTAACAGTCTTTCTTATGGAGTTATAGACAGCAAAGAGTTAAACACTGATGTTTATTTTTTCTTCTATTTCTTGCATTGATGAGTACAATAGAGAAAACCTAGTTTAATCTTCTAGGCCAGGATCTGGCAGTATCTCAAGGTCCATGATCATCCATTTTCACTTTATGGGGTTGTAGCTCTAGAATGCTTAAGGCCTGAGTAGATCAGTGATGTCCCCACAATATACCCTGAAATATATAGATTTAAAAAAAAGTCCTGTTTCCGCTTATTTTCTTGTATTGCCATAAAAATGGTGAAGAATGCAAAATTGTATTGTCTCCTGGAAAGTTGACCAAGGCTACTTTTTCCATAGGAATTGTGCATTTTGAATGAAAGAAGAGAACCAACATCTGTGTGATCATCACACACAATCTTCAAAACACGCCTATAAGACTCCTATGATTCTATTTAAATTATACATGAGGAAGGCAAGCACCACCACCTCCCTCCCAACATGGCAGGAATGAAGTGTTAATTCAGGTGTGTCAGATTCCACAGTGCTGTCTCTTTCTTTTAATTATATTGTTTTCCAACCAAAGGCTATAAACAAACTTCTCAAAATGATAAACCACCTCTCTCCCTCAAACGTTTTTGGTGAGTTAATTGGAATTCAACTTTAAAAATAACTTTATGGTGTCTACATTGTTAATGTAATATGTGTATGGTTAGGGATGTCTTCAGCTTCAAGCACAAGACCATACAGAAGTAAAGCACATAGGAGCTGCGTATTTTTAAGTTACACATCAAGCAGCCTGTGCTGGAGAATATTGAGGGTAACATCTTTGCAATGTTCTTATACTCTTGGCTTCATGCCATTTGTCTTCAAGTTCACAAAAATGGCTAGTGTTTTCAGGTGTCACCTTTGCATTCAAAATAAATGATGGTGGTGCTGGAGGAAGGGAGTGTGGTGGGAGATGTCAGTGGAAGTGATTTCCCTTTGTCCTATCAGCAGAAGCCTTTCTGGAGTCCACAGCAGATATGTGTCCTTTTCTGTCCCTAGAACAATGTTCTGTGGGCACATGAGGAAATTGGAAAGGCGACCTTACCTTGGTAGGCAAAGAACTGCCCTGAGCATAATCAACGTTTTGTTAGGAGGAAAAGGGAATAGATACTATGTAGGTTACAAATAGTGTCTGCTCTAATTTGCCATGTACTGCCTTATCAGCTTCAATCCACATTTATGTTTCACTTTTATTAAGTTTATTGATTGGTTGTGATGAATCAGCTTTTACTACTTCAAGGTTTAAAGAGCTAGGTTCATTCATTTTTTAATATTTATTTACTTTTGAAATAGACAGACAGACAGACAGACAGTGGAGGAGGGGTAGAGAGAGAGGGAGACACAGAATCCCAAGCAGGCTCTTCACCTGTCAGTGCAGAGCCCAATGTAGGGCTTGGACTCATGAACCATGAGATCATGACCTGAGCCAAAACCAAGAGTCAGACACTCAACTGACTGAGTCACCCAGGTGTCCTGAGCTAGGTTATTTCTAAATATAATAGGAGGGTGGAATTTTTTCTTTAATATTTACTTTAAACATAATTTTAGAGATAACATTTAAATTGAATTATGTTTCCTATTATAAGATAACATGTCCTGGACAGATTTTCAGGGTGTATCAACACTTGAGTATAAAATAATGTGGGAAATAGCATTTTTTATTTGTGGAGCACTTTGTTCTGGGTGAAATCAGTGAGGTGATAGGAAATAGGAATAGGGATAGAACTTCAGAGGTTTTAAAAGACAATATGAAAATATCAAAACTTAAATGCAAATTTGTGTCTTCGAAAATTAAGAAAAAAAATTTTAGTACAACCATAGGACAAAGCTACATTGGATGAAGCTGTTAAGTTAATAGGAATACTGATACTTCATGTACATAGGATAGCCCAAAACTTGGGAGTGGTTTGGATTTCTTTTAATTGAATTGGAATGTGTGAATTGCCCATATCAGAAGGTATCTCTGACTTGGACACCAGTATTGTCCAACAGCATTTAAAATAAACCTGGGTTAGATGTAGACCACTTCTTTCTAGAACAACAGGGCCCTTTGTGAACTCTGAGGCAACTGTCTCTACTGAGACAAAGGTACATGGAATCTAGGATCCTCATTCTGTGCCACCCCAAAACCCCTGTGGCCAGAGATGAGTTGTTATTGGTGGTGATTTTGCTTAGGCCCTCTGAAAACTTTATGCTCTTATAAACAGAATCTTCCATGTGGTCAAACCCTCTCTTAACAGAATATTTGTACACCTGAATCTCCATGCTTGCATCGAGGCACTCGTGTGAGTACAAAGCTTGCCCCACCCCCTTACCTAGGAGTCTGCAAACCATGGGCAGGGGCGTTGGATGACCTTCTGGCTCAGGCTGGCTGCTGTCTCCATCTTCCTGTTTGAGGTCTTCCTTTGAAGTTCAACTGTACACTTTTCAGCACAGCCATCCATGACTCTCATGATGGCTCTCCCCCATTTTGTTTTGTTTAGTAACATTTTATTTATTTTTTATAGTTTATTGTCAAGTTGGTTTCCATATAACATGCAGTGCTCATCCCAACAAGTGCCCTTCTCCATGCCTATCACCCCCCTTTCCCTCTCACCAATCCCCATCAACCCTCAGTTCTCAGTATTTAAGAGTCTCTCATGGTTTGCCTCCCTCCCTCTCCCTAGTATATTTCCCCTTCTTCTCACCCTCGGTCCTCTGTTAAGTTCCTTCTAATCCTCCTATACGTGCAAACATATGGTATTTGTCCTTCTCTGCCTGACTTATTTCGCTCAGCATAACACCCTCAAGTTCCATCCATGTTGCTACATGTGGCCAGATTTCATTCTTTCTCATTGCCATGTAGTACTGCATTGGATACATAAACCACATCTTCTTGATTCATTCGTCCATTCATGGACACTTAGGCTCTTCCCATGTTTTGGCTACTGTTGAGAGTGCTGCTATGAACATTGGGGTCCATGTGCCCCTATGCATCAGCACTCCTGTATCCTTTGGGTAAATCTCTAGCAGGGCTATTGGTGGGTCATAGGGAAGTTCTGTTGTTAATTTTTTGAGGAACCTCCACACTGTTTTCCAGGGCAGCTGCACCAGTGTACATTCCCACCAACAGTGTAGGAGGGTGCCCATTTCTCCACATCCTAGCCAGCTTCTAGAGTCCCCTGATTTGCTCATTTTAGCCACTCTGACCGTCATGAGATGGTATCTCAGTGTGGTTTTGATTTGTATTTCCCTGATGAGGAGGGATGCTGAGCATCGTTTCATGTGTCTGTTGGCCATCTGGATGTCCTCTTTGGAGAAGTGTCTGTTCATATCTTCTGCCCATTTCTTCACTGGATTATTTGTTTCTCAGGTGTGGAATTTGGTTACTTCCTTATAGATTTTAGGAACTAGTCCTTTATCTGATATGTCATTTGCAACTATCTTCTCCCATCCTATCGGTTGCCTATTAGTTTTATGGATTGTTTCCTTTGCCACGCAGAAGGTTTTTATGTTGATTAGGTCCCAATAGTTCATTTTTGCTCTTGATTCCTTTGCCTTTGGGGATGTGTCAAGTAAGAAATTGTTGCCGTGGAGGTCAAGGAGGTTGTTTCCTGCTCTCTTCTCTAGGGTTTTGATGGCTTCCTGTTTCCCATTCATGTCCTTCATCCATTTTGAGTTTATTTTTGTGTATGGTTTAAGAAAGTGGTCTAGTTTCATTCTTCCGCATGTTGCTGTCCAGTTCTCCTAACAACATCTGGTAAAGAGGCTGTCTTTTTTCCATTGGATACTCTTTCCTGCTTTGTCAAAGATTGGCTGTACACTTTTGGGTCCAATTCTGAGTTCTCTATTCTATTCCATTGGTCTGTGTGTCTGTTTTTGTGCCAATACCATACCGTCTTGATGATGACAACTTTGTAGTAGAGGCTAAAGTCTGGGATGGTGATGCCTCCCATTTTGGTTTTCTTCTTCAATAGTACTTTGGCTATTCGGGGTCTTTTGTGGTTCCATACAAATTTTAGGTTAGTTTGTTCTAGCTCTGAGAAGAATGCTGGTACAATTTTGATTGGGGTTTTATTGAATGAGTAGATTGCTTTCGGTAGTAATGACATTATAACAATATTTATTCTTCCAATCCATGAGCATGGAATGTTTTTCCATTTCTTCATGTTTTTTTTTCAATTTCCTTCATAAGTTTTGTATAAATTTCAGCATACAGATATTTTACATCTTTGGTTAAGTTTATTCCTGGGTATTTTATGTTTTTTTGTGCAATTGTGAATGGGATCAGTTTCTTGATTTCTCTTTCTGTTGCTTCATTATTGGTGTATAAAAATGCAATAGATTTCTGTACATTTATTTTGTACCCTGCAACTTTGCTGAATTTATGGATCAGTTCTAGTAGGCTTCTGGTGGAGTCTGTTGGGTTTTCCATGTAGAGTATCATTCTCCCCCAGTTTTGAAGACCTTGGGACCAAACTCACTATTTTCTTGTCTACCTCCACTGAGGACATAAATGTAATTTTGGACAGTCTTTACAATATACTGGTTTATAAGACTTGGAGTTCCTCAATCCTGCATCCTTGACTTCAGCTTTAGTACAGCCACCCACTGCTAGGTACCTTGCTTGGAAATATTAATCTACGGTTTCCCACTCTGACTGTAATCTCCTTCTGTATCTTTCACTCCCATTTTCTCTCTTATTTCATCTCATAGACAAACTACCTTCCTATATTCACTTCCCCATTATATCAGCTGCTTTCTGATGTTTTTATTTTCCCTTTCCAGCTCACACCCCTCGAATATTTTAAATACGCTACCTCTAATAGTGCTGGTATCCTTGCACCTTCTGTCATATCCATCTATAAAACCTTCCTTCTTTTGAATGCTGTAATCTACTTCAAAATACACCATAGCACTTCATCTTCACAGTGTATGCAAAGAGGCAAGTTAGTGGCTATTTTCCCTGCTCCACAGTTGAGGAATAAGAACATCAATAAGGTTAAGTCACTCATCTAAGAATACAGTGGTGTCACATAGAAGAATAAAGAGCAAAGACAAATCTTGGGATTCTGACTCTAAAGCTTTTTCTCTGGACTAGTGGTTTTTTTAAAGCTATATATCTCTTTTCTTGTTAATTGTTTTTTTTTTTTTGCTCACAAATTGATGTATTGCCATATAAAGTAGATAAAAACAAAGATACTTTTTTTTTTTTTTGCAAGTCAAGTCCAAGGGGTCCTGAGTCCTATTTGTTCAGCCTCCTCATTGGTATTCAAGTTGGCTGTCCCTTAAGAGTTTTATGGAAGAAACACATTTTGGATAGCTTTGTATCCCCAAACCTCAAGTAACTTTAGAACCCATAAGAAACATATACATATATCATTATATAGTGATTGTACAAAGCTTATTTTAACAAGAGGAAAGGAAAAAAAAACATAATCTAGAGATAAATGAGATCTCTTCCGAATGGAGAAGTAAAAAACAGTTTGGTTTCTTGGGGATTGGCCCTGGAACCTGTCTTATTTAACATTTTCATAAATGATTTGGAAGAGGGAATGCATGGTGAATTATCCAAGTTTGCAGATGACACTAAGCTCTTCCAGGTAGTGAAATGCCAAGCAGATGGAGATAAACTGCAGGGAAAACTTGCCAGCCTGCATGAGTGGGCAGAAAAGTGCTAGATGATATTCAGTGTGGGCAATGAAAGGTAATTCACTTAGGAAAAAATAATTAAAGCCATTCCTATCGAAAAATAAATCTAGTTATCTGTTCTATAAAAAATAGACATTTTTATAGACCATTGTTTGAAGTAACCCTTGAGTATATTGACAAATCAAGAAGGGAATTGAAAATAAAAACACAAACATTAGTCTTGAATTAAATGATGTATCATAACATGGGATATTTAGTTCATTTGTCAAACAATTCTAATTGTGTGCCGAGTATGTATCAAGCTGTCTTCTGGGTATTCAAGTCTGGCTATTGCATCTCAAAATGCAAATAGAGACAAAAATCTATAAAATATTTTAAAAAGTCAGTGACGGTAGACTACAAATTAGGTAGCAGCTATCAAAATTAAACACAAATGTGTTCATAAAATTTTTTGAATATTCTAACAATTTTCCTTTAACTTTTTGCTATTGGAATTATATACTTTTTTTCCCTTCTCCTGTTTTACAGATGAGGGCTCAGAGGATAAGGTAATTTGAATGGCTTTCCTGAGTTCCTAATATAATGAAAGGTCAAGATTCAAGCATGGGTTTTTTGACTCCAAGTTCTGTTCCTTTTCTGTAGCATCACAAGGATTTAGTTATCAATAAGTGAATTGGAGAAACTTGTTACATCCAAGAGTAGAAAGATTGGAAATGTAAACAGGTTCTGAGTGGATGGATAATGGATTGTTATATAAGCCGTGAATGAGGCTAATGAAGATACGCATACCAGGAAGTAAAGTGTCTCTTTCCATGTTTGCCTGCCTGCCCGACTGCCTCTTTCTTTCTCTCTATTTTCTCTCTTTTTATCTTTTCTCTCTCTCTTTCTTTTTCTCTTTCCCCTTCCTTCCACATCCTCCCTTTCTTTCTTCCTTCCTCTAGTATATGACTTTGGAAAATCATGAGTATCTGAGCATCTTCTAGGCTGTCACCAACAATGTGTAGGTCAAATACCACTTTAGGACTACATTATACTGGTAGAAGCAAAGAAGCAAGAAACCTATAACTCTGGGCACCCCAAAGTGGTGGAACATCTGCCTGTTTCCTAGCTAGTATTCTGAATGACTGTTGCATAGTGGAACTCTTGAAGTTATGCATTTTGGCCATAAACGAGTTAAGGGTCTATAGATCAGAAAAGAATGAGAATAGAAAATTTCAGCAGATAGAGTAGATGGTGGTTAAGAATCTGGGGCTCAAAGACAAACTTGGAGGTGAACCAAGAAATAGCCCAAAGAGCTAAACGCTGTTAAGACTAAAAGAGAGTAAGAGGAGGGGTAAAGGGTGAAGGGAGAGACTGGGAGATCAGAAAGGTGAATGCGGGTGCTTGGGTGGTTCAGATGATTGAGTGTCTGACTTTTTTTTTTTTTTTAAATTTGTTTAATGTTTTATTTATTTTTGAGAGAGAGAGAGTGTGCGAGCAAGCGAGCATGAGCAGGAGAGGGTCAGAGAGAGAGGGAGACACAGAATCCGAAACAGCCTCCAGGCTCTGAGCTGGCTCTCAGCACAGAGCCCGACGCAGGGCTTGAACCCACGAACCTTGAGGCCATGACCTGAGCCGAAGTTGGACGCTTAACTGACTGAGCCACCCAGGTGCCCTGAGTGTCTGACTCTTGAGGTCAGCCGGGGTCCTGTACTCAGGGTTCATTGGATTGAGCCCCATGTTAAGATTGTCTCCCTCTGCCTCACCCCTGCTTTGAACTCTATATCTCTCAAAAATAAAAATAGATTTTAAAAAGGTGAATGAATAAAAATTAGTATAAAACAAAATAAGACTGGGGTCTTGGTTAAGTGTATGACTTTTTTTTTTTTTTTTTTTTTTTTTTATTGTTAAGGTCATTATTTCAGGTCCTGGGTTCAAGCCCCATGTTGGGCTCTGCACTGACAGTGCAGATCTTTCTTGGGTTTCTGTCTCTGTCTTACCTTCTGACTCTGGCCCCTGCTTGTGCTCTCTCTCTAAACAAACAAACCAAAAAAAACAAAACAAAACAAAACAAAAAAACATTAAAAAATAGGACTGAGATTGTCTATCATAGTCCTATTATTTTTTTCTGCTATATTATTCTGGGAACTCCTATCCTTAAGCCCTTAAGCTCAGGAAACTATTACCCTGGAATAGTTTAATTCTTACTATATAACATAAATTTGTAGTCAGGATTTCTTTTCTAAGGACTAGAGAAATAATGATAAGAAATGTATGTGCATTCTTCACACCTTCTGCCCTTTTTCTCCATTTGAGCTTGTTTCTATTAACATTGGCCACTTAAAAGTACAACCTCCCATGGAGCACCTGGGTGGCTGTCGGTTAAGTGTCTGACCTCAGCTCAGGTCATGATCTCATGATTTGTGGGTTCGATCCCCATGTCGGGCTCTGTGATGATAGCCTGGAGCCTGCTTCGGACTTTGTGTATCTCTCTCTCTCTGCTCCTTCCCCGCTAGTGCTCTCTCTGTCTCTCTCTCAAAAATAAATCAACATTAAAAAAAAAAAAAGAAATAAAAGACAACCTTCCTCTCCCATTTCCATTCCTGCCTATGGCCACAGCTTTGATAAATTCATGCACAGGGAATATACTCTTCCATTAGCTCTAGTTCTCTATACCTACAATGTCTATTAATTGTATCTATAGTTCATATAATTTTGCAGTGGATTATTTGTGCATTGGTTTGCCACAGCAAAAGTTTGATGAGTGTATTGTAAATTACTGGAGGGGGAAGGGACTGTGATTTCTAATTTTCTCTACCTATTTTGTCCATAGTGCTGAAATGTAGTTAAACCTTTGGTTGGTTGATTGCCTCATAGATTGAAGTTGTCATTTGAAAGAGAACACATATATATCATCCACTTTGAAGTAGGGAATAACTATGCATTTTGTTTCTCTAAAGAATCCTCTCTTTTACTTTGCAAATGAAATTTCACAAATTCAAAGGACAGTCCCCTCTCAAAAAAAAGAAAAAAGAAAAAAGAAAAAAAGAGAAAAAGTCTTCAAACAGCCTGATGATGCGGTTTCCAATTCTAAAAGAGATCTGTACCTGTTACACTAATGAAATAATTTTCCCACTTAAAACTGTCTTTCAGTTTTAGCTGTTTTTCTAACTGTGTCATGCCTAGCTTCTTAGGCATTTGTTTAGCCATTTTGTTCATCTCTCATATTCAGAACTTCTTTGGATCACTTATGAATACATTTGGAATTTTTGCTAGAAAAATCCTATGTGACAAGCAGGTGTCACAAAATCTGGTGTTGTTTATAATGTATACCCAAGACACTTCTATAACTGACATGACTCTTTTACCCAGGATCATACTATCAACACAGATGATAAAAAATAACAGCAGTGAAGTGTAATAGAAGGAAGGCAAGCAGGGGAGCACTTTAGGGAGGTTTGTGAACAGCGAAAAGCAGGGAAGCAACTGTAGGTGTAACCTGAGATGTGAGCGTAAACTAGCTTAAAAAAAAGTCTCACTAGGTAAGACTATATAACAGTGGCCATTTGGGGAAGGTCAGTAATCTGCAGCAAATACTTTGAATATGACAGAGGAGTTGAAACCACTTTCTCAGGGGCCTGTGCTAAGTGTGACCTTGTGTCTTTGTCCAGCTGCTGGATGCCCCGGGGCTGTGCTCCTGTTGTATAAAGTTCTGCATCTTCCCTGGCGCTGGACAGGCTGTAGTCATTCAACAGAAAAATACTGAGTTCACTTTCGTGGATTAGTTTAATAGCATACCTAGTTAGCTATTATCTTCTCAGAAGATAATCTGGGTGGGGATGGGGAGGAACCTGGAAGGGTACTTACTTTTAGCAGCTCTGTCAGCTGGGACAGCTAAAAAGCAGTGGTTGGGGTGTTGGGTCAGGTCAAAGGGGTGGTGGACAAAGGATGGCCACAGAGAGATGTTATAAAGGGTCCAAGAAACAATTTCAGATGACTTACTTTGCATAGGGCAGGCACTCACCACTATTTCTTTGGTAGACTAGCTCAGCAATTGTGTTTCAAAAATGTTACAACTTTTTGCTTCTCTTAGCCCTCAGATTTCACTTTCAAAAACCTTTCCAATTCCCCCTGGTTTGCCCCATTGTGCTGTGTTCAGTAATTCTAGCAGGGAAGTCCTTACTTGTAAACGTTCAGTCATTCCGTTCGAAGTGTTTTCATACCAGCCTCTCATCAATAGCTATTTTAGTACTGTCTTCGTTACTTCCTAATTGTCCACTGTTCTTTGGTTTACTACTAAAAAAATGAATTCACTGTTTGAGCCATTGTTGAGTAGTCATTGATTTCAAGTCTGCCCCATTTATTTAGAGAGTCTATTTTCTTTTACTGTCTTTTTGCTTCAGAATTTTACATATAGTTTTTCTTCTTATTTGTGATCCCTTTGGCTAGTACTAATGCTTCTATTTTTTGTGGCCATTATCTGCTTTCAGCTGTGAGAAACTGATTCATATTCTATAATAAACTATTGTTTCTCATTAAATGCTAAATAATAATACATAATGATGGCAGTGCAAGAAAATAGAAGATGGTTTTCTGCCCTTGGAGTGAGCACAGTATAAAAGAGGAAAGAAGAAGACAGATTCACATGACTAAAATATGCCCATCATCAATTAATTACTGCGATCCAGAAAACATGAAGTATTCAAGGATCTGGGGAGGAAGGATTGACAGCTATCTCCATGGAGTGATTTTGGTGTGGAGAAGCAGGGAGGTTTGCTTGGAAGTGCCTTCATGGAACAAGTGAGTCTTGATGAAAGTGACCTTGATGGAGGTTAAGACAGAGGATTAGAATGATAGCCTTTGCATATTTGAAACGGTGTAAGCACCTGGATCTTGAAGTTGTCAACTTAATACTTGACCTTGGAAAGTAAGAGAAGAAGTAGTGAGAGGTTTGAGCCCAGACTGAGGACACATCTTACTTTGGTATATTTGAAGAAATGAAAGCAATCTTCTGAAATATTTTAATCATAAATTTATGCACACTTTGTTGGACCACATGTATTTTGTTCTCGATAGCTGTTCTTTAGGAATGAAGATAATAAGAGGCTGGATATTTTCCTACCTGGTGCCTTTACTTGTGCAGCCATGGTCTTGGATTACATTGTAGAAAAACTTGAGGAAAATGGAGAGGGTGGATGTTAGATAAGTTTTTAACATTGATATGATATATTACATCAAGTCTGAACACTCCTACTCAAATTTTCTAAACTACCTGGAATATGGCTCCACAATATCTATTCAACTTTCAAAACAAGCCTATGCTTAGTCACTGCCCTTCTGCACATATATTCTTTCCCACAATTATACTTGTTCTCTTCATCTTCAGGCACCCTCTGCATCCTTTTGGTTTCTGTTCACACCTTTACTCTTCAGTAGCCTTTCTCTCAATATGCTGTTACTTTAAATTTTCTTACAAGAGTTAGAGCCACATAGTTTTACTCTTAGTTATTATGTGGTTGTTTTGGTCTTGAATCATCATTTAAAATATGAACTGTTTAAAGGCAAGTACTATAGCCTCTTGTATATTCCATAGGGATAAGCAGGAGGCTAAAACATAATCGATTTCTAATAAAAGTTTGCAGATTGAACAATTGAAGAATAACAGTTCCTACATGTTGTGGAAGTAAAACGAGTCTGTGCAGAGGCATAAGTCTCTCATTGCCCTATGGATTATGTAGGTATTTACTAGTTAAATATGAAACCAAAGCCACAGTATTGCTATGGAGTCTGGACAATCAACTGGTGAACATAAAACGCTACTCACTTCTAAAATCCTCTCCCCACAATGAGATTCTGTTACCTCCTGAAGGCTGATAGCATTGCTTTTTATTGATTCCCATCTGCAACGACACAATGCTGTTCACTTGGTATTAAATAATAGCAATGACAGCAACAGATAACAAAGTGATCCATTCCTTTTAATGTCAGAATACTGAAGGGAGTTCAGTCATTTGTCTGATGGCTTACTGGTAGGGTTGACCCTATCATTTATCGTTCAAGCTGAGGCACTTCTGAGAACGAAAGGGAACTTTATCAATAATTACACTGAGCCATAGATAAAAACTAGAACTGTCCAAGACAAACTAAGATGTGTGATCATCCTATGTATTAGAATCTCAGAATTTGCTTCTGGAATAATAAGGAAAGTGATGAGGGTAGAGTCGAGTCTATTCTGGCCACTAAATTCCTTTCCTTCCAGTCTCCTTAGGCTCCTGGCTTCAGGGTTGTTGTTAGGAATTCCAGACGTTAGGAGTTTAACCCAGTAGAATGGCAGCATAAGTATTCATTCCATTTTCTCCCTACTGTATTAAAAATAGTGCTTTCTAATTATAATGTGCCCAATCATTTTATTCATTTTCATTATAAACTTTATACACAACCAACACATTTTTGTTAAACTTTCCAATGAGGGAAGTCTCACTCTTCATAACTCAGGATATTAACACTTTGTTTTTGTGTTTACTTGGTGTTGATGCCCTGGAGATGTTCGTCCCTGGGGTTGCTCAGGCATATGGTGCAATGGCAATTTTTATGGAGCTACAAGTATCCCCCAAATTATTATAATTAAAGTTATTTTCATAAATGTGTTTATAACAGAATCATTTGGCTGAATGAAGCATTATTTAACACACTGGACTTTTTGAAGTAATATTTAGAAGGCTGTTTTGAACCAAGTGTAGTCTTGCCAAATATAGAAGGCATGATTTTTGTGAATAGCTGGGCTTACCACCTGATAGTAACAGTGGTTTAAATCTATCCCTTCAATACTATTAGAATTATAATAAATCCCATGGTATTTATAATACCAGTGGTTTAAGTCTATCTGTGCATATTATTAGAATTAGAGAAAATCCAAGAAAGCTGTGAATTTACAAACAAGAAGCATTATTTGAAAAGCTTCCAGAAGTAGCAAATTTTTTCAGTTGAGACAAAATCATATTTTCTGGGTATAATTTTACAAAAGTGATTTAAAGGGATATGTGAGGAAGGCACTAATTTGGAATTTTGTCCTTATTAAGTATGCAAGGGCATCATGGAGCCATGAATTAAATGAAAGACAGCATCCCGGGAGCGAGGCAGAGTTTTCAGAAGTCAAGTTTAGTGTCAAGTGAACATGGACTTTTAGAAACCACTCTGCAGCTGCACGGAGACATTGAGATACATTTTTTTTTTTCTCTGTGGCTTGTCACACAATAGGCAATACTGTATTTAGTGTGCAGGGAGAGCTGTATTAGCCTTCTCTTTACTCTGTGAAAGACCTTCTTTCCTCTGTGGTGTGTGGAAGGGGGTGTGTGTAAGCCCTTTGACCTGAAGGCAGTCCCTCATCCTGTGAATTAGATCACTCCCGCCATCTCTAGGGAGCCTTGCTGACACCCTCTTGTCTGCATCCCTTCTCCGACTACAGTACTCCCCACCTCAGCTCTCGTTTCAAATAAAGCATTATATTGAATTACATAGTTTCCATGAACATCCACGTCATTTTCAAAAACTCATCATTGTCACCTAGTTTGCTTAATTAAGTAATTTGTTGACATAAACAGGATCTTTGGCCCAGCAGAAGCTGTAACAGATGGCATCTAAAACCAAAAATAATCAGTAACCTGTCCTATGGAATGAGTGAAGCAGCATGTTTAGAAACAAGTGCAGCTATCAGATGGTTCTTTATAAATGTCTGAGAAATGCATTCTATAGACACTTCTAGAATAAGGAGATAGAAAGGATGAACAGTGGGACAGAAAAGGACAACCACAACTTTTTAGTTTGAAGGGTTCTGAGTTCAAAAGGTATTAACTGTATTTAAAATATTATAGTTTAACAATATAATATTAACATAGGACATATATTCAATATGACTACTGTTGTTTAATATAATGTGTTAATGACTTCATTATATTATACTAAACAACTTAGTATATTTATGACTTTAGTATATAAAATACTAAATATAAGTGTATGGACACATATATATTTGTAAGCATAAGTATAGCCAATACATAACAATAGTTATCTGTGCCAATGCTTTGCTCTCTCAGCCTCTTCACTACTGTGTTTTGTTTCTTTTTAAAATCCATTGTTTATTATTATTATTATTATTATTATTATTTTTTTTTTGAGATAGACAGAAAGAGAATCCCAAACAGGCTCTGTGCTTCAGTGCCAGAGCCTCATGCAGGGCTTGAAATCATGAACGGCGAGGTCATGACTTGAGCTAAAATCAAGAGTTTGGTGCTTGACCCACGGAGTCACCCAGTGCCCCATTTTGGTTCTTCCTTTGGTGTGTAAAACTTTCTTTGAACCTCCTCTACTTTTACAGATTCTGTAAAAGGTAATCATATTTGTCTAATCTTAGGCTAATATTTGTATAAAAGTATGAAGAAAAATATGAAGGTTAGGTCAAACTCTGTTGAGGCAACTAAACACTGTTACTACACATTGTTTCATGTTTGATTTTATAGTTTTGTACCGGTGTTAAACTGTTAAAGTAATATTTTTCTCCTAGCTGTTAAATACAAGTAATTCATTAACCCCTCTCCCCCCAAAAACTCTTCCAGGAAAGAGGCTGCTAAGCATTTTTTTTTCTTTTATTTATTTATTTTGAGAGAGAGGGAGAGTGCATGCACTAGTGAGCAGGGGAGGGGCAGAGAGAGCAAATCCCATGCAGGCTCTGTGCTTAGCTCAAGGGCAGGGCTCTAACCAATGAACCTTGAGATCATGACCCCAGCCAAAACCAAGAGTCTAAGCTTAACTGACTGAGTCACCCAGGTGCCCCTTTTTATTTTTTAATTTTTTAATTAATTTTTTTTTTTTGAGAGAGAAGGAGAGCAGGGGAAGGGCTGAGAGAGAGAGAGAGTGAGCGAGCGAGACAGAATCTGAAGCAGACTCCAGACTCTGAGCTGTCAACCCCAACATGGCGGCTCGAACTCACAAGCAGTAAGATCATGACTTGAACCAAAGTCAGACACTTAACCAACTGAGCCACCCAGGTGCCCCCAGGTGCCCCTTTTTAAAGGTAGCATAGGCTAGGGCTCCTGGGTGGCTCAGTTGGTTAAGCATCTGACTGATGATTTTGGCTAAGGTCATAATCTCATGGTTTATGGGTTCGAGCCCCACATCAGGCTCCATGTTGACAGCATGAAGCCTGCTTGGGTTTCTCTGTCTTCCTCCTTCTCTGCCCCTCCCCAGCTAGTGCTTGCTTCTCTCTCTCTCAAAATAAGTAAGCTTAAAATAAAGGTAGCATAGAGTACCTCTGCTATGAATGAAGGGTACCATAAGTGATTCTAATACCTTCCAAGCACTAAACATCATGGCTTCTCATGGAGACACCTGGATCATCAAGGTTAGCATGCTTTTGCTGGGCTACTATGTCAGTTTCTTAGAGCCCAGTGTTAGAGTGCAAAGGCAAACCTTCACTATTAGAAAAAGACTTTGCTAAATGATCAGTTCAAACAGTAAATATAAACTAATATATTGTTCAAATGCATGCTCTCAGGGCAAGCTTCACAACATAGAATAGAAATAAATGTAACTACATATCTGTATTGAATGCCTTCAATATAGTAGAGACATTTTCTACTTATTTATCACATAGCACAGCAAAATAAGCATGATTATTTCCTGGAGTACTTCAGATGAAGAAACTTGGTTTAGATTAGTTATGTAATTTGCCCAACCTTACCCAATCAGTAACTGGTGGAGCCTGGATTTAATTTTTGGTGTGTCTTACTTCACAGACTACTCTGCTCTGGGAGGGGTGATAATTCAGCTCTTTCCTCAATGAAACTGATATAAAGCATTATCATTTTTAAGCCAGTGGTCCCTGAATGAATGACTTCTCTCATAAGCATTTCAAATAAGATTGCATCATTTGTTTATTTTTTTTTAAATTTTAATGTTTTTATTTTTGAGAGAGAGAGAATGAACATAAGTTGGGGAGGGACACAGAATCAGAAACAGGCCTCAGGCTCCGAGCTGGCTCTGAGCTGTCAGCACAGAACCCAATGTGGGGCTTGAACTCTCAAACTGTGAGGTCATGACCTGAGTCCAAGTTGGATGCTTAACTGACTGAGCCACCCAGGTGCCCTGCACCATTTGTGGTTTGTGGGGCTTTGATTTTTTTTTTTTTTTTTTGCCAAGACCTACCTCCTCTTATGAGTGGTGAAGCGATGACTTATCTGATGACGAGGCCAGATTATCAAGGTAAGAGTGCACAGTAGTGAGGTGTCTAGATCCATGTGTAGATACTATACACAGCCTGCAGCCCAAGTCCATCTCTCCTCTTTGATCCTCTCCTGCAGCAATATGAACCTGAGACCTTCATAGTTCCTAGATTTAATTGATTTTCTTGAATCTTCCTCTTGAATGACTTTTGATCTCCAAAAATTATCTGATTTTGAGGCTACTCAAAAGGGATAGCATAGGTACTCAGTTACACATGTGGAAAACAAAACCCACACACTAGTGGTTGCCATTTCCCCTGTGTTTATGCAGAGGGCAAGATCCTGTTATAGCTTGCTGATACTTGGTTAATTATTGGACATTTATAACATTTTCTCAGGTTTTCCTTAAAAATCTCAGTTCATCTGCCCAATTACTCTGCAGTGATGCCCTAGAAACTGGGCTCAGAAATATTAAGTTAGAACCCCTACCAAGACCAAATTGGCATTTAAATCCATGGTTTCAGAAGAACACCATAGGGCATTCCATCATGTCACCCAAATGATCTGAGTAGAAAATACTGTAATCTCCTGTGTGTGAACATCAGAGACTGACTGAGCATTCCCAGCACATAATGACACATGCCTTTATAATTACACCTATAAATCTAGGTGTGACCTGGGTAACGAGAGAAGGTGTAGCACAGAGGAAAGAACTTTTGTCTCCACACTTAAGGACTTAGATGATAGTAATCCTGCTTTAGAACTGGGATTAGCAACTTTTTATTTCATTAAAGTTTCTAAAATGATAACTCAGTTTTCCGTTTATCCATTCATTTATCCATTGCTTATTTTTATCAGGGTTATTCTTTGTGAGGATTTTTTCTAAGTGCCTTAGATAAAGCTGTGAACAAATAGAGTTAATATAATAAATTACGATTATGACACATGCAGTAAAGGAAATGTAATGAACATTTTTAAATATCAAAGTATATAAAGGGAAACTGGATGAGCATTAGAGCAGGTAACCATTGACTAGTTGTAATTGTTTGCCAAAGCCACTTCTTGAACATGGGACATTCCCTGGGCCTTGGGAAGGTAGATCTGAACATAACTGTGCAATTCTAGACTCTTCTTGATAGTGCCAGATAATCTTTCATTCATCTCAAGATGAATCTTTCACTCATCTCAAAGGTGGAAAATTGATTTCACCATACCGTCTTTTTCAAGCTAGAGTCAAGATTTTATAAGATTTGCGGTGAAAAACCCGTCCAAGCCTAAGCCTAGTGAAAAAGGGAGGATTATCTTCTCTGGGACTTAGGGCACATTGTTCAACTCAGAAGGTCTAGAAGGAAGTGCCCTCCCAAAGTCCCTGAAAAGAAATTGCCTACCTCCTGAGTTTTCATGAACACTCTCAGGGTAAATGTAGGCATGATGGTGGACTTGCCTATTTACTTGAGCACTGTAGTCTTTAAAAGAAGCAGTACTTTGAAAATGTAGGTTTTGGCTAGTGGCCTGGGAAACCACTAAAATAAAATAATGGCCCTTCCATTTAACTTTGAGATGGTCTCTCTATCTTGTTAGGATGATTAACATTGAGACAAAAGTTGCTATGCTTTATTACTTTATTCAGCTTACTGCTTTCTTTGCCTTGTCAGTGATCTAGAGAGCCCCTAATGGCCAAAATTGTTTTGAATAACGTGTTTCAATTGATTAAGTGGGTGTATTGATAGATATTAGTATTACTATTATGTGCCAAGTTCCTTGACAAGGACATCATTTGTGGATTTTCTAGGATAAAAGGTCCTCAGTTCACATCAACCTATCTCTTCCCAGGGAACAGTTCTTGTTTTTTAAATATTTATTTTATTTTATTTAAAAAAAATTTTTTTAATGTTTTATTTATTTCTAGGAGAGAGAGAGAGAGACAGCGTGAGCAGGGGAGGGTCAGAGAGAGAGGGAGTCACAGACTGAAATAGGCTCCAGGCTCTGAGCTGGTAGTCAGCACAGAGCCCGATGTGGGGCTCGAACCCACGAACTGCTAGATCATGACCTAAGCGAAAGTCAGATGCTTAACCGACTAAGCCACCCAGGCGCCCCTAAAATATTTATTTTATAAAGATTTTATTTTGAAGCAATCTCTACACCCATTGTGTGGATCAAACTCACAACCCCGACATTAAAAGTTGCATGCCCACTGACTAGAGCCAGCCAGGCATCCCTATCGTTCCTTTTTAACACATGAGAGGTTTTGCTGGCATGGTCATTAAAGTTTGTAGGGAGTTGCTTGGATCGGATATGGCATGTACTTCCTATCTCTGAGGAAGCAAGTAAAAAGTACACTGAAATCTAAACACTTTTGTTGACTGTACATGGCTTCTTTCTACTGGGGCTCCTTTTGTTGATGTTGTTCTGAAGAAATGCCTGAAGTAGGAAATGAACTGATAGAGTTGTTCTAGCAGTCTGCTTTTGTGCCAACAGGCTGAGAGTGTGTTTCAAAATGGAGCCCCCATGACCAGGCAGTTGTAGTATGAAGGTCACACTGATCATTTGTTCTTTGCCCAGTTGACCAACTATGGTGATGGGTCCTTGCTCTTGGAACTGTATTATCAGCCCAGCTGTAGAAGACTATGGCTCAGATGTACTTATATCATGAATTCTTTGAATCTTTCACACTGATTGGGAATTGTTTAAAATTTTAGATTTGTCTGGACACTTTGGGAAAGCCCTGAAATTGTCTTGTCCAATCTTGATTCCTGGTGTAATGTACCAATGACTCCATATCATGTACTTTCCACCCTCTCCTAATCACAGGGACAACAAATAGCAAGGAGAGAAGGGAGGGAAGTAGAAGCCTCAGACTCGGGAGGGACTCATGAAGAGAAGGCAGGAAGTCACAGTATCAGGTACCCTCTCTCTCAGTGAAGCTTTCAGACTTTATCATCATTCCCCCAGTCCTTCATTCCCTGACTTTTGCCAACTCTTGCCTCTAGAGCAGAAGGGAGCTACTTGACTCCTGACTCCAACTTTCTGGGTGGCAGCACCATAGTAAAAAGTAATTGATAGATTTCTAACAAACACAGGGAAAACAGCAGCATTGCTCAATTTTTTCCTGCCTATGAACATTATTGTGTCAGGTCATCTCCAACATCTATTTAAGACAGAAGCCAGATCATCTAGAACACTTGTATAGCTTAATCAACCTTCTACACTGTCAGAGTGTGCCTCTGAAGATGATGAACAGGACACAAAGAAGGCTTTATTTGTCCCAAATTGTCCCCTCCTCCTCCCTGTCCTGGAATCTGATATTTATCTTAGTCATTAGCTTAATAAACCAATATAATTGAAGGCTTCCTATGTACTACACTAGGTGCTGTGCATCTAGCAATGAACAAAGCAAACCTCTCTTGCACCCCCTTCTCCCTACTTATTAGAACTTGCATCCTGATGAGAGAAAACAGAATGTACACCAAAGAAAAATATGTTATACATTACATTAGAAGTTGACTGTATTGGGGAAAAAAAAAAAAAAAAAAAGGAAATCCTAGACCAGGGTGAGAAGGGAAGTTTCATATATATATATATATATATTTAAAAAATTTTTAAATTTATTTATGTACTTGGGGGTGGGGTGGGCAGAGAGAGAGATGGAGAATGAGAATCCTAAGCAGATTCTGCACTGTCAGCCCAGAGCCTGACATGGGGCTGAAACTCACAAGCCATGAGATCATGACCTGAGCAGAAATCAAGATTCTGATATTCAACTGACTGAGCCACGTAGGTGCCCAGGAAGTTTCTTTCTCTCTGTTTGCTTTGTTTTGCTTTACTTAAGCTGGTTATTTTTTATTTTTTATTTTTTTTTACAATGGCAAGTTAGCTAACATATATTGTATACAGTGTACTCTAGGCTTCTGGAGTAGATTCCTGTGATTCATCACTCAGTGCTCATCTCAACAAGTTGCCCTCCTCAGTGCCCATCA
This sequence comes from Hyaena hyaena, assembly GCF_003009895.1. Taxonomy (NCBI): domain Eukaryota; kingdom Metazoa; phylum Chordata; class Mammalia; order Carnivora; family Hyaenidae; genus Hyaena; species Hyaena hyaena. Next base: position 405,388 of record NW_024081699.1, read on the forward strand.
CCTATTTTTCCGCCTCCCCCACCCCCATCAGTTTGTTCTCTGTATTTAAAAGTCTCTTATGGTTTGCCTCCCTTTCTGTTTGTAACTATTTTTTTCCTTTTCTTCCCCCACGGCCCTCTGTTAAGTTTCTAAAATTCCACGTGTGGGTGAAAAAATATGATATTTGTCTTTTTCTGATGGACTTATTTCACTTAATCCCCTCCAGTTCCATCCATGTTGTTGCAAATGGCAAGATTTCATTCTTTTTCATCAGAAGTATTATTCCATTATGTATAAAATACATACACAACCCACATCTTCTTTATCTGTTCATCAGTTAATGGACCTTTGGGCTCTTTCCATAATTTGGCTATTGTTGATAGTGCTGCTATAAACATTGGGGTGCATATGCCTCTATGAATCAGTGCTCCTGTTTCCTTTGGATAAATTCCTAGTGTGCTATTGCACATAATTCTATTCTTAATTTTTTGAGGAACCTCCACACTGTTTTCCGGAGTGGCTGCAACAGTTTTCATTGCCACCAACAGTGCAAGAAGGTTCCTCTTTCTCCACATCATCGTCAATATCTGTTATTTCCTGAGTTGTTAATTGTAGCCACTCTGACCATTGTGAAGTGATATGTCAGTGTGGTTTTGATTTGTATTTCCCTGATGATGAGTGATGTTGAGCATCTTTTCATGTGTCTGTTAGCCATCTGGATGTTGTCTTTGAAAAATGTCTATTCATGTCTTCTGCCCATTTCTTCACTAGATCATTTGTTATTTTGGGTGTTTAGTTTGGTAACTTCTTTATAGATTTTGGATACTAACCTTTCATCTGATATGCCATTTGCAAATATCTTCTCCCATTTTGTTGGTCGCCTTTTAGCTTTGTTGATTATTTCCTTTGCTGTGCAGAAGCTTTTTATCTTGATGAGGTCCCAGTAAGTCATTTTTGCTTTGGATTCCCTTGCCTCCAGAGATGTGTTGAGTAAGAAGTTGCTGCGGCATAGGTCAAAGAGGTTTTTGACTGCTTTTGTCCTCTAGGATTTTGATGGTTTCCTGTCTCACATTTAGGTCTTTCTTCCATTTTGAGTTTGTTTTTGTGTATGGCTAAGAAAGTGGTCCAGGTTCATTCTTTTGCATGTTGCTCCAGTTCTTCCAGCACCATTTGCTAAAGAGACTATCTTTTTTCCATTGTATACTCTTCCCTGCTTTGTCACAAATTAATTGGCCAAAATTATGGGTCTAATTCTGGTTTCTCTATTCCATAGGTCTATGTGTCTACTTTTGTGCCAATACCATACTGTTTTAATGATTACAACTGTGTAGTACACACTAGTCTGGGATTGTGATGCCTCCCACTTTGGTTTTCTTTTTCAACATTACTTTGACTCTTGAGGGCCTTTGTGCTTCCACACATTTTAGGATTGTTCTAGGTCTGAGAAGAATGCTGGTGCAATTTTAATTGCAACCTACATTGAATTCAATCTACATTGAATGTGTAGATTGCTTTGGGTAGTATTGACATTTTAACAATATTTGTTCCTCCGATCCATGAGCATGAAATATTTTTCCATTTCTTTGTGTCTTCAATTTCTTTCATAAGCTTTCTATAGTTTTCAACGTATAGATCTTTTACTTTTTTGATTAGGTTTATTCTTAGGTATTTTATGGTTTTTGGTGCAGTTGTAAATGGGATCAATTCCTTGTTATCTTTCTATTTCTTCATTATTGGTGTATAGAAATGCAAATGATTTGGAAAGGTGACATTTGGGCAGAGTCTTTTTTTCCTTAAGTTTATTTGAGGGGGGCAGGGCAGAGAGAGAGGGAGAGAGAGAATCCCAAACAAGCTCTGCACTGTCAACATAGAGCCTGATTCACAGGGCTCCATCCCATGAACCAGGAGATCATGACCTGGGCCAAAGTTAAGAGTCCGGCTCCTAGCTGATTGAACCACCCAGGTGCCCCCATTTAGGTAGAGTCTTGAAGGAGGTATGGGAGGACCATGGATATATCTGAGCAAAATGCGGTCCAGGGAGAAGGTAAAACTATTATAAAGATGCTGAGACCAGGGCATGCCTGAGGTACTCAGGGGACAATAAGAAGCCAGTGTGGTGGGTGCAGAGTGAGCAACGGAGTGAAGAGAAGATGAAATTAGAGAAATGTAGGGTCTTATAGATCTTGTTAGGGCTTAAGTTTCCTAGTGAGAGGCAGAGATGTTGGAAGTTTTCAAGCAGAAAAGTGACATATTCATTTTTGGGGCTTTAAAGGAATAATTTTGGTTGTTGTGGTGCGAACGACCTGTGGGGTGAGGATGAGAGTGGCAACAGTAGAGGCACTGACACCCTCGGTAATCATAGTGAGGAAGTTATTGCAGTGATGGGGGTAGGATATGATGGTAACTTGGACCAGAGTGAAAATAATGAGAAATGGTCAGGTTCTGGATGTCGGCTGAAGGTAGAGCTGGCAGTATTTCAGGATGGATTAGATGTGTCATAAAGGCAAGGAAGAAGTCAAAGATTTTCATCTGAGCAATTCAAAGAAGGGAGTTGCCATTAACTGAGGATAAACCGATATGTAGGAAGTGTTTGGGGGAAGGGGAGCCTGGAGAGGGGAGAAGAGGCCAGAAGATATTGCCCCCCAAACCCCATATTGTGAATGTTTATCAGGCTTATTCTTAGTTATTTTCATAAGTACAAAGGGGAAATCTTTTTAAAAATGGAGACGGAGGGGCAGAAATGCGTAATTTTGGGGCATGGTTCTAGAACACACAAATGCATTTGCCAGCTTAGCAGGAGCTCTGGGACCAGGAGTAGCATACAGACCCTGTGGCAGGAGATGCTGAGGCTGCTCATGACCCTGGATAAGTCATGCATACTCTCCAGGTTTCATTTATTTGTTTTTTAACTGAAAAATGAAGGTTCTTAATGCATGTGATGCATTCCTCTAGCATTTCCAGGATCCCCCGTGGAGAAGCATGCATAAGAGCTAAAATGAACTATTTCACAATTTTCCTGTCATTCATATGCTACCATTCCAGGACTTGACGAGTTATGGCCATTGTCTAGTTAACTAAATCAAGGCAGACAACCAAAGTGAGTAATTCAATTTTTAAAATCTACTTTGGCGCCTCTGTTATCAAGTTGAACCATCTGTCTTGATGAGATTAAAACGATTACTACATCTTTCTTTTAGATGTTGAGATACACAACTGTACACAACTAGGGTTGCTTTTCATGTATACCCGTGCTTAAAAATATATTACTAGGCATAAAGGAATGAAGCCTCTTTACATTTTGAGAAATGTATTTTATCATGTGGTATAATTGACTTTTGATGTCCTTTGGGATGTGGTGGAATATTTTGGGGCCAGAATCAGAGGATGCATCTCAGATACGCCTGCAGCACTACCATCCTGTGGTGCTAAACATGTGAATGCTACACTGTCACCTCTTCTGATAGAATACATGAGATGGGCTAATAATAGGACAGATACAACTTCTGGCATCCAGCCACAGTGTGTCCTGGGCCTATGAGTGTGCTACATACTTGTGGTTGCTGCTGTTGTGTTTTGGAAGTTCCCACTGTATTCTGTCTTTTGGGTTGAGGACTTTCCTTTGAAAGTACTTGTTGAGTTGAATGGCCTTATTCAGGAAGATATGAAATCATTGTGAATTCTGCAGTTGCTATTAAACCCAGCATTGCTCTGATGCTGGTATTCCAAGCACACAAGCAGTTATGCAAGAATTGATTTTTGCCATGGATGGGGTGAGGGTCTGAGCAAACACCTTGGTCAACAACCGACTCTGGAGGGGATGTGAAACCCATTATTGATCCAGGGCTGAGAAATCAGTGACTGTTGTATTATATAATTATTGATGGAGCCAGAAAATGCCACGGGCAAAGCACAACTTACTATTTGTTATGCTGGATTGTCTCTCTCATCTGTGTCAGGCCGTTGTGTTCTGCTCTCATGTTCCCATACCATGTTTATTTATACTGTGTGCAGTTAGCTTTCATATTTCTCTTGTGATTCCATCTTGGAAAATGAATACTTGTTTTGTTCAGGGGCTGTAAAGGAAATAAATTTTTCTAGACACTTCAATGGGCCTGAGCTAAATACCAAAGCATGGACAGAGGGAAGATAGGGCACCAAGACAGACTATCATATGGGTGTGGAGAGGAAGTGCCTCCCCTATGTGTACCACTTGTCCCATTCCTTCTTCTCACCACATTCCCCAAGTGAGAAGGGCGCAGCTGGTTGGTGTGACCTAGTGGTGGTGGAAATTGACTGAGTACCTACGGTCTGTAAGGTCATGCAATAGGCCTCTAAGGAGGGGAAAGAGAGGTTTGAGAATGAAAGATAACACAGTTGTAGTCCAGATTCTGGATGAATTGCTCCTGTGTAGTAGTCCATAATCCTTTGTTCAGTTTTACCCACTGCTGGCTCACCATCTTTCTTCTTTCCCTTCTTCTCTCTGGTGCTGTTCTTTTCTTTGTACTTATCAGTAAACTTAGAGCTCCTAGATAAAACACTGGCTTCTTCTATGATGAATGTGTGTCTTTGATTCCACAGCTATACATCAAATTCATGAACGCAGAACAAATGTGTGCTACAGACAGGGGGCCTATGAAGAAATCTTGACCGCTGTCTGGCTGTTTCAATTGATATATCTCTGGGCTGTAGGGATATGGGGAGTCTATGCGCAGTAAAAGGCTAGCAGCACTTGTAAATGTTACAGTTCATGGTCACCAACTGGCTTCTGTTCATAAGTAGTTAGGGAAAATATTTAATTGCATTTAAGGTCATAATCAAATGGTTTACTTAAAGCTGTCAATGAACTTAAGGAGTCTTAGTATTCTTGTAAAGAATTAAAGAACACCTTTGAGATGAAAGTTAATTATTGAGTGATCAAACAGCCTATGCTAAAAGAAAGGGAGTTAAAGTTAGATTTAGGGGGAATATTTTCTGTTATTTGGATAATGGTGCTGGAGTCATAATAAAAATGTACCTTTATGGGTATGAGCATTAAAAACCTTCACTCATAGATGTACAATGTAAAGTCAAGCTATTTTTTCTGTAATAGCTTACTTGAAATTTCTTGGAAACAAAACTTAGTGTGGTTTCCTCAGTGCCAAGTTCAATGTTTTAATGTTCAGCTGTTAAAATGAGTTCTTTGGGATGAAAACAAGTTACAGCTGCTGCCTATGTTGCTTATGTATGGATAGTACAACACTGCAATTCCTGAAAAAATCTTCTTTAAAATGTGTACTATGAATACATCTATGAATACTTCCTGGTTTTTATGGGAACTCTTTCATTTTAGAAACCATAGAGCTATCTTCAATTTTTACTCCGTGCATTTAACTATTTGCATGAATGCTGCGTTAGAAACAACCATGAAAATTAATCTTTAGTTCCTTGAATTGTTTTTGTTTTGCTGTTCTGAATTACCTGTAATGGGGAGGTGGTTTTAAAAATTCCAAGATTCATTTTGTTCCTAAGTCATAATCTAATTTTTTATTCTGTTACCAGAAGTGAGTATACAATAAAATGGTAACAAATGACTACAACCTGTGTCTAAATGAAGCAAAATGTTATTTTTTTTCTGTTGCCTTATAGATTGTCTGTAAGAAGCTAGGGAGAGATAAAGGGAGAAGCAAATCAAATTGAATAATAACAAATTAAAGAAATTTGCTTGGAAAAACTTTTCCTAATATAGCAAACATAAATGTTTAGAAACCAAAGATTCGGGGGGCGCCTGGGTGGCACAGTCCATTAAGCATCCGACTTCAGCTCAGGTCACGAACTCACGGTTTATGGGTTTGAGCCCTGCATCGGGCTCTGTGCTGACAGCAAGCTCAGAGCCTGGAGCCTGTTTCAGATTCTGTGTCTCCCTCTCTCTCTCCTACCCTCCCCTGCTCATGCGTGTGTTCTCTCTCTCTCTCTCTCTCTCAGAAATAAATAAAACACTAAAAAATTAAAAAAAAAGAAACGAAAGATTCAGGCAAAATATTCCATTGTATGTGCTCACCTTCAAAAGTCTAACTCCTATCCACAGGCACAATTTGTTCCATTTCTAAACCATTTCTCCCCTGTGATTGTAATCTCAATCACCAAAATATTAAATATGTGAAAGCTTAATTCAATCAAACATTGATTATGTATCCTTTTTTTGAGCATTCCATAACTGTGTGTGTGTGTGTGTGTGTGTGTGTGTGTGTGTGTTTTAAGTTGGGGTATGATGCAGTGTCTATCTATGCCCAAAGATGAATTTATTGGAAATGTTTAAAATATCCATAGTTGACTCATTATTAAAACTAACCTAACACTATAACAAGAAAGACTTTTTTTTGCATTATTTCTAAGCTTTGTCAAATGCAAAGGGAAAAAATAATCAACATCTTGCAAAAACAATTGGTCAAAGTTATTAATGAGGCAATTCTCTCTGCATAAGGCGTCATAGAAAAACTAATGAGAGAAAATGTGACAATAAATTGCAGGCTACTTTAGATTGTGTGACAGTCTTATTAATAAAAGAGTCAACTTCAGTGGAAGAGATCGACTTTCTGTACAAGTACAAATTCCATACTTTATGCATCGTATACTACCATGTTATTTTATCTTGAGCCAGAGCACAAGTCTGTTTTTGTGGACCCTGAGGCCTTTATAATTTCATGGTCTTTTCCTAAAAATATACAAAAAAAATTCTTTTGAAACATTTATAAAAACTGAACATATTGGCAGAGACTTCCCCAGGATCTTGGAAGGGTGCTGTGCTAGTAAAGGACCCTGAAATATAAGCCTTATTGGCTTCATGATAAATCTGATTCTGTCACCATTCTTTAAATAATCAGAAGTTTTAAATATCTGATATTAATATTCAGGTATTAGCCTGTTAATTGTGTGTTCACTGTATTAGTGAGGGTTACTCTAACTGAAATAGCAAATCGACACTCCTCTGTACAGTAAAAGGTTATTGAGGATGTATTTGAGAATGTAGTACCTGGATGGACAGCTGTTCCCTAAACAAATCTCTACCATGAAATAGTAAACACAAATATCACGAATAGTCACCATTTTTCCCCTTCAGAACCTAATATGTATCAAACACTGCAGATACAGGTACTATATCTGACACAGACTCTAAACTCAAGTATCTAACAGTCTAATAAGTGAGATACTGTGTTTACAAATGCTCTAATGCAGGGTGAAAGAATTCATATATTCAGAAGAAAATTAATATATTTGAAGGATCATGATTGAAAAATTCAATTTTATTAATATGGGAATAGATTCATGCATTTCACATGTTTAGAAGTTTATTAATTCATTTAAGAGTGTATACTACAAGGATTTATAACTTGTGATCCAAGCTTAGAACTTTCTTCTAATATGAGTAAGTGGAGTTGACAGCCAACAATAGGTGATCTTTACCTATTTTTTTGATTTACTATAGCTCTTTTGAGTTGCTTTATCTACTTTAAAGAAATAGGAAAAAGAGTTAGTCTGGTGGGAAGAAAAGGAGAGTAATCCAGCAGCTTTTCCACAACTTCCAGCATCTCCTTTGCGTCCTTCCTGTGGGATGTTAGAAGCATTTATGATGATTATGCCAAGTTATAAAGAAACCTCCTAGAATGAAAGATTGAAATACACTTTGTAGAGGAAACATGCAAATTTTTTAAGCAAAGATTTTTCATATCCCATTTCAGTTTAGCCAGAGAAAACAGGCCCTTTGACAAATAACAGAGCACTTATATAAAATCCCAGTCTGTTAAGGGTCCAAACTCCGCATTCTCCCTTTCCCTTGATTCTCAATTCTCTCTCCAGTCAGATGTATTCAGCAGCCTAAGCCTATAGTCCCCCAGCAGTCTGGGTTTGGGGTGGATACCTGCCCTGACCAGGTGTGCAAAAGTTCCTTTGCCAAGGCATTGTTATCCACATCTCCTGGGTTACTGAGGTCACAAACATAGTTATTTGCTCAAAACATCTAGTTCTGACAGATCAATCCAGACCTTGATCATATACAAGAGAGAAACTTCCTGAGAAAGTGAGCAGCCTGGTGAGGGGGAGAGGAAGTAAAGGCAGGGAGGAGTCTGCTTCCTAAGTCATGTGCTGTCTAAGTATTTAATATACATGCAAGATTTAAACCTTAGCATGGACATGATTCATGCGGGTGCTGCCATCTGAGCTTGAAACCTGATGGATGGGGAGGCCCTGCCAGTAGCTCATTCATGTAGATGTCATCTCTGCACTTGTGAGCACTTCTCTAGTTATGGCCAGATTCTACCTAAGGGCTGAGATGTCAATATTTGCCCCATGGTTTGTTTTCAGTATCAAGGATATGAATAACAGGAGCTAAGTAGACTATATAGACTCACTTGAATGAACTGAGATGTATGGAAGACATCTGAGCTAAGTAGAAAGCTGAATCAGATATCCAGACCTAGCTCCTGGTCCAAAGCAAGCTGGAGGCAAAGAGTATTGGGGTTGGGGCTTTGGAATATAGCCTTTTGGATCTTACCGAGTACAAATGATTCCTGAATGGTGAGGCCAAGGTGCCCCATACCTTTATCCCCAGTTAACATTACAGCCTGGGAAGTAGAGTAAACCTTGGTGGACAGAAAAAGTCATCAGTGGAAGACAGTGTGGATTTGAGGAAAGAATATAGACTGGATTCAGAAAGGACTCCACTGCCTATTGTATCATTTAATAGTTGTGTGACTGTTGACAAGTCCCTTAACTCATTCAGTCTTTAGTTTCTTTTTCTGTCAAGTGTAATTAATGATTCTGACTTGAACAAAGATATTTTGAGAATTAACTGAGCTAATATATTTGCACCTGGTTACTAATCATGGCTCAAAAGATAACAACAGATATTCTTTTATATAGCTGCATACAGTGCTAAGTGAGATGAATACTATTAAAAGGGAGATATTTTTGGCCCCATGTGTTTTTTATGTTGGCTTTGAGAGCACCAGACATGGGGGTATGTTTTAAGGTGGCATGCAGCTCCTACTCAGTTTCTTTAAAAACAAAAAAGTTGTACAAGTAACAGTTGAGTGGAGAAGTCGCTCTTGAATATCCATGCCAACTGCTTGAGTTTTCTGGGGGTAGTATTTCTAGAGTCTTAGTATGTTGGCAAATAGAAAGATTATTGAAGAATTAAGTTCTAAAATGGCTGTGTGCGTGAATAGCCAGCAGAGTCCTTGGGTGACAGAGAAGCATAGCATTTGGATAAGCCTGTCCTAGAGGCCTCTCTCGCTGTGGCTCTGAGAGGACTTCATGTTAATAGTGGGGTTTGGTGAAGAGTAATATTGGATAATAAGGAGCATGTATGAGATTCCTTCCCTTACATCACTTGAGTTTTAAGGCATTTAAGTAATTTCAAAGTCTGAGCCAATCCTGTACCTACTGATTTGGGTATAGATTTTTAGCTTCAACATAAATTGTGCTTCTCAAGAAGATGAAAGATACATGAGCTCCCGGGCTCCTGTCTTCGATGCACTCTCTCTCTTTCACTTTTATAGTCTTTCAACAGATTTTCCTCTTTTCTTCACCTAGTATCAGTCTCTTGGCTTGCCCTCCTTTCTGAGACAGAGAAAGGCTTTTTCTTGACCCTGAAACTGGGGAACTGGTCAATTTTGAATAAAGTGAAGCCTTCTTCACCAGCCCTATCAATGATCAGCAAAGCCTCCAGATGGTGCCCCTATTAATTGCTATCACTTATTATTGAAGTTACAGTGAAGGACTATAACATCAATGACTGGAATGACTGAAAAAGGACAATGAAGTATCATTCCTCAAGAACTGTTACTTGGCATGGCATTGGGCAGAAGATTAGTGAAAATCTATGAAATCTATGAGTGTCCTATGGAATTGTTATAATTCATTAAAAGATGGACATCAGTTAAGTAGTGATGCCAAGGTGTTCTCTTTTGTCAGAAACTCTGTCAATGGTTTAGGGCAAGGGTCAGCCAACTTTTTATAGAAAGGGTTAGAGAGTATGTCTTTTAGGCTTTGTGGGCTTTTGCAGTCTGAAAGCTACCATAGATAAAGTGTATATGATAGAGTGTGGCTGTGTTCCAGTTAAACTTTATTTACAAAAGCCAGTAGTGGAATATACTTTGCCTGTCATCCTTAGTTTGCTGATCCCTGGCTTAAAGTCAGAGGTAGAGTGGGGAACTGATCCAGTCAACCTTCTCATTTAGAGATAAGGGAACTGAAGTCTAGAGAGAAGGTGAATCAAATAGCTAGTTCATACCAAAGAGGGAATTGGAATCCATTTCTTGATTCCCCTTACAACAGACATCCCTTTAGTACCACACTGTATCTTGCTTTTTGATTCATCTTACTCCCTCCACACCCGGGTCTATCTTCTCAACCTCTAATCATGACACACAGTCATTTGTGATCCTGATATTGGCATAAAATATTCTGAATCCAATTATTTTTAAAATCAGAAACACCTTAATTTTGAAATACCCTATTCTTGTTGAAACAGTTTGGGCAAACCACTCTAAATTTGAATGAAATAGTTTTTAGTTTATTTATTTACCTTTCATAGTTTATTGTCAAGTTGGATTTCGTATAACACCCAAGTGCTCATCCCAACAAGTGCCCTCCTCCATGCCCATTACTCCCCTTCTTCTTTCCCCGCCCCCCAATCAGCCCTCAGTTTTTTTCTCAGTATTCAAGAGTCTCTCATGGTTTGCCTACCTCCCTCTCCCCAACTATGTTCCCCTGTTCCCCCTACTTCTCCCCCACAGTCCTCTGTTAAGTTCCTCCTAATCCTCCTATAAGTGAAAACATATGGTATCTGTCCTTCTCTGCCTGACTTATTTCGCTCAGCCTAACACCCTTGAGCTCCATCTATGTTGCTACACGTGGCCAGATTTCATTCTTTCTCATTGCCATGTAGTATGCCATTGTATAGATAAACCACATCTTCTTGATCCATTCGTCCGTTGATGGACACTTAGGCTCTTTCCATGTTTTGGCTATTGTTGAGAGTGCTGCTAAGAACATTGGGGTACATGTGCCCCTATGCATCAGCACTCCTGTATCCCTTGGGTAAATTCCTAGCAGTGCTATTGCTGGGTCATAGGGGAGTTCTATTGTTAATTTCCTGAGGAACCTCCACACTGTTTTCCAGAGGTGGCATTCCCACCAACAGTGTAGGAGGGTGTCCGTTTCTCCACATCCTCGCCAGCATCTAGAGTCTCCTGATTTGTTCATTTTAGTCACTCTGGCCAGCATGAGGTGGTATATCAGTGTGTTCTTAGGGTGCCTGGGTAGCTCATTCGGCACTTAACTTATTAAGTGTCTGGCTTCAGCTCAGGTCATGATCTCCTGGTTTCTGAGTTCGAGCCCTGCATTGGGCTCTGTGCTGACAACTCAGAGCCTGCAGCCTGTTTCAGATTCTCTCTGTCTGTCTGTCTATCTCTCTCTCTCTGTCCCTCCCCTGCTCATTCTCTCTTTCAGAATAAACATTAAAAAAACATGAAATATTGTAGGAAAGTTTTTGCAGGGATTGCTTGAAAGCTTCTTTCCTTTAATGCTTCCCATTCATTACCAAACATCCTAAGTCTGATGTTTATCTTAAGTTTACATCTGAGGCCTGTATAATTTTTAGAATGAAGTCGAGAATGAGGCTTTTGGTATGAGGGCTTTGTCATCTTTTCAACTTACAACTTGGGCCTAATTATAGTTGATTCATGTGGAAGAATAATAGGTTTGATGAAACAAAGGATCTGGACAGACGCAGCGTGATTACTTCAGAGAAATTCTATAATGTGTATGTGTTCAGTTCTTATAGCATTTTCACTCTGCTTACCAATAAATAAAAGATTTGGGATAACTTTCAAATATGTTTCAATGATGGAAGAGTCATCCATTTAGATTTGTACTTTATAGTTCTTTTGGTGGTGTGGGTGTTCCTATTAATCACAAAAGCACAATGAAATGCTTCTTAGTCTCTGGGTGTACAACACAATGTAGAGTGCATTTTTGGCCATTATCCAGTTTATTTGGTCAATGTAGACAGTCAGCCTAGGTAATTGAGGATCTAAATTGGATTTTCTGGCCATAATTATCCCTGTTTGTTCTCACACATCCATCAAATTTATCAGATAATTGCCATATAGCTTCATTTTGTGCTCTCCTGACTCAGGTTGGTTAAAAGGGAAGGAGAATTGGCCTGAGAATGAGGGGCCTTGGGTCTAGTGTTTGTTTGACTTTGGGGCAAAGTGCTTATCATCTCTGGAGTTTTTGTTTCTTTCTGTATCTGGTCCTGTAAAGGGCTATATCTGAGGCTGCCTTCAATTTGAATGTGTTCTAGGACTGGATTAGGCCTACATTGCTGCAACTATTTGGTTTTATTATATGTATGAAAATATATGGTGTACATATATATATATATATAACATATTGTATACATATATAGTATATATATACACACACACCATATTTAATTGAATGATATACTTAAAATGTATGCATATATATATAAAATATACTTAAAATATATTTATGTATAATATATATGATATATATGGCATATATATACACACCATATTTAATTGAATGGTACACTTAAAAATAGTTAAAATGGTACGTTTTGTGTTGCAAAACTATTTGTTATTAAATTGATATAGGGAATCACAGAATCCATCTATTATTTCCAGAATGAATGATCTGATTTTGTGATCTTAGTGACTGAAAGAACTAAATGTATCCTTGTTTTGGCCAATGAGATAACTAGATGAGATTGCCCATTAGATATTTGATCTATTGCTTATCATAATACTATACTATTTTGACAGAAGGCTAAGCAGAGCCAGCCCTGATGGCCTGGACTCCTTCCAGGTTATCCGGGATATGCAGATGAAGGAAGAGACCATACCATTATTCATTACGGCAACTCATAGTCTTGTCCAAAGCAAACCAATGTGATTTTCTCTTCAGGCCCAAAGTTATGAGCTGACCTCTTCTATTTGCATCCTGAATAGGAGGAGGAAGACAAGTGATCTAATTAATCAAATGAGTTCCAGATAAACACTAGTATTCTACAAGTCAAGGGTAAAGTAGCCAAATTCTTCATACCAGGTAGTACCATGAATCATAAAGTTTAATACATGAATTATAGTATAAATTCATTAACCTACCAGAATCTTATAAATGACCTAAACTTAGAATCTTGAGAATAAACTTAGAGCAGGATTTAAACAAAGTGGCATTTTTTTCTCCCTCCCTTATCAGTGCTTGTCCTTCCCAGTTTTCATTTCCCTTGGCTTCTGACCTCACAAACCCTGACTACCTTGATATTGCTTGTCTGTTTCTCTGCATCTTTCACTTCCAAATCTGACTAGTTTGTCCCTGATTGTCTCATCTCTGCTCTTTACCAGCTGTCAGCTTCTGAATGAACTCTTTTCATCCTGCACTTTCCACCTTCTGCAATTTTCTGCTCCAGCACTGTGAAATTCAGAATACAGTTATCTATGATTTGGAAATCATTCATTCTTGGAGGGGGTGGGACTCCTTTTTATACCCCAGTGGTTATTCGTTTGGCCAAGGGCAATTAGAAGAGAAAGATGGGAGGGAATGTGGAAGTGTCAGGAGGCCTCTACACTAGTTTTCAGCAGCTCTAAAGAATTAAAACCCCCAAGAGAAGTGAGAATGTTATTCTGCCTTGCAGCTCTCCACCTCAACTCCACTGGAGACTTATAAAAACAATGACACCTTATTTTATTATCAAGTCACACCAGACCCTCAATATTCCTGGATAGTTAATCTGTTATTCAAAATCTTGACGTTATCCTTTTTATTCTATTCTTTTATATTAAACTAGATAGATATGTAAAAATAAATATATGGTGGTTTTGGCTTAGCTACATAGAAGCATTAAAACTCCTACCTTTTATGCTTGCTATTTAAAATATTTTGCTACCAGGGTGCCTGGATGGCTCAACTGGTTAAATGTCCAACTCTGGATTTTGGCTGTAGATTTTGGTTCAGGTCATGATCTCAGTTTGTGAGCTAGAGCCGTATATTGGTCTCTGTGCTGACAGTGCAGAGCCTGCTTGGGATTCTCACTCTCTCCCTCCTTCTCTGCCCTTCTCCTTCTCCTTCTCTCTCTCTCTTTCTCTCAAAATAGATAAATAAACTTTAAAAAATATTTTGCTATCATTGCAATCACAATTAAACCACTGACTCCAAATCCTTAGCTGCTCTTTTAAATATTAATGTCAGTAAAAATTTTAAATATGGTGGTAGAGAAAATAACTATAATATTTTAATCAAGTATGCCCAAAGACAAGAACATTCTAATTATTTAATTTTCCAGTGAACCTTAGGTTAGATTGATTACTATGTGAAAATAGCCTAGGATAAATATGACTCTGAATAGAATTTAGGGACATGATTTCCTCTGTGATGCTCCTCATTCAAGCATGGTTGCTGGGCTCCATCCCTAGGGTTTTGGATTAAATAAGTGTGAGGTGGAGTCCAAGAACTTTCACTTGTAACAAGTTCCCAGGTGATGCTGATGCTATCAGTTAGAGGACTACACTCAGAGAACCACTGTTCTACAGCAGCTATACTGGCATTTTATTCAATAGGTGTTATATTAATACAGTAATAATATTTACAGAGCTATTTACAGATCTTTATAGTAATTTATTTGTAGGATCATATCCTTCCCTAATATTGATCTCTGTGAAGCTAATAGGGACTCTCAAGCAGCTAAGATTTCATTAAATTTGGGGAATAAAGGACCTGGCCTCTAGATGGTAAATTCTAACTATTATTCTCAAAATGTGACCAATCATGAGTAAATTTACAGGTTGACTCTGGCGATGAGTAAAGTTTTCAAAAGCAACTTGCCCACAAATTATCTATCTTCTGCAGGCCAGATTCCGCTATTTTGTGCCTCTTGAATTTGATTTGTGCCTGTTTTCATCACTCCTGTTGCCTGGGTACCAGTTAAGCAGGAATTCTGTGTGCTTAGATAGTCACTCAAATGGCGAATAAAGGTACTGTGGAACACAAATAAGCTGATTAGAAATAAGTTCTGTGGGCTGAATTAGATTGGAAACAGGTACAGGGCCTAAAATTACTTAAGAGAAAGAGGACACTAACCTGAACTATATTTCCCAGAAACCGCAAAAAGCATAAGTGATTACAAAAATACACTGTGTGGTCACTTCTTGCTTGGACAGGCTTTTACAAATCATTTACGTTAAGAAACCGTATTTATTGTCATGTTGCTCTGGCAACATATCAGTTTTCATTAAGTGAGTCCTGGTGTAGTACAGCAAGAACAGACACTGTTGCAAACTTGAGATCATGGGCATTCTGGATCCTCTGGGACATGTGATGGTTTGAAAAGGCTGCTTGCACATTAGGAAGGCCTGAGGTGAAGGCTCAGACTTGTGGGGGTGACCCAGAGATGCCTCCTGTACTCATAACATCTGTGCATTTCATTACACAGCCACCTGTCATCCTGGCAAACTTCTGAAAAGTCCACACTATCTGGATGACTTTCTGGTAAAAAATCAGCCTAGACACTGAGGCTAAAACTTCCCAATTTAATTATTTTTAAAAATATTTTTTAAATGTTTTTTTTTTTTTTTTTTTTTTTTTTAATTTCTGAGAGAGGGAGACAGCGTGAGCAGGGGAGGGTCAGAGAGAGAGGGAGATACAGAATCTGAAACAGGCTCCAGGCTCTGAGCTAGCTGTCAGCACAGAGCCCGACGCGGGGCTCGAACCCATGAACCGTGAGATCATGACCTGAGCTTAACCAACTGAGCCACCCGGGCGCCCCTTCCCAGTTTAATTCTGTAAATTATTTTTCCTTATTTGATGTTATTCCATTCTTGACAGATCTATTAGGACTAGGATAATGAACCATGAGTGTTATTGACAATAATTTTGCCCATAGGAAAAGGGGATAGTATTTTAGAAACAGCCTTATTTAAAACAGAAATGAAATTGATCACGTTAATCAAATGAGAAATTCGGAAGTTTATGCTACTTAGACTCCTATTTATTCGTAGAGTAGAAGGGAAAGAGGAGAGCTTTCCTGTCTTCTCAATTCACAACTTGTCCCTTAACTTAAGATACATTAATCCAAAGGAAAAACTTTCTATGCCGACTGAAGATAGTATTGCGACTTAAAACTGTATCATCACTTCAGTTGTGTCTTATGTATCTATTTGCTTAAGTGACTTTCATCAGTTTACTGATGTAATTTCTTTAAAATCTCATCAGCAGACACATGTTTCTTGAATGGTTCATATCATAGCCTTAAAATGTATTATACTTTTCAGTTTGGGAGGAGAAATTGCTTTGCATTTATATCAAAACCAAGTCCTGGGGTGCAGTAAAAGATTGACCTAGTTATTGAAAATGATGGCAAGAGAATGAGCTAATGACGCACACCATTACTGTCTCTCGATTTCTTTCAGCAGAGAGTGGCAGCGTCCAAATTCTAAGCCATGTTCTTGTATCTTCAAATCATGGTTGCTTTATAGTTTGTCATGTGGATGCTTTATTGCTGTCTTCAGGGAGCTTACACAACAAATGGGACACAGAAAAAAAACTTACATCAGTCAAAAATCAGAAGAATGTTGCTAAAGAGCCACTACAATATAAATAATGTACATCTATACATATACACATGAGTGTTTACTGTGTGTATTATGACACCCCATGAGACTTTTGTTTTCCTTTTCCTTTTGATAGAAGCTTGTTCTTCTTTTCTTCTCCCTCTCTTTTTAAGTAGGCTTTAAGCCTAGCCAGGAGCCCAATATGGTGCTTGAACTCATGACCTGAGATCAAGGGCTGAGCTAAGATTGAGTCAGATACTTTACAACTGAATCACCCAGATACCCCTCTTTATTTTTGTTCTTGATAAAAGTTTATGTTCCTTCCCTCTTAATTAGGTACATCTTGCTTATTTCATGAAAATCCAGCATTCTTAGGCCCGTTTTCCAGATCCTTGCCCTTCCCACAGGCCTCGGGGACTTGAACCTAGTCCTTCACCTTGTAGATAAGCAAACACTATAGCTATACCCCAAATCCACAACAGTTAACCAAAGTATTTAGTAAGTTATTAGTATGTACTGAGTCACTTTGCACAAAATTTATGATGGGAATTAATATTTATTATTTACACATGCAGAAAGATATACATATTTATTTCCCTTTAATCCTATCACTGTTTTATAAATATTGTACTTAATCCATCAATAATACAACATGCTTTCATTAATACCAAGAAATAATTAGAAAACATTTATGATAATGATAATATTACTTTGTACAAATATACAAACCCATTAAACCCTTAGGGAAAATCACAGCTGGTAAAAATGTCAGATGCCCTGTCTGCTCTGAAATAGATAGTAGGCTGCTGATTTGACATTTAATGGAAAATTAAGCTAACTAAACAATATTTTTAAAATAGAGATAAAAATCTTGGAACTCATATCTTATAACAGGTTGCCTTTACCATTGAGTCCTACCTTTTAAGTTGTCTATGTTGTACTGATTCTCGTAACACATTCTAGTTTAAAATCCTTTTAAAAGTTGTGTTCTGACATTTAGATGTTGACAGTGGTTTTCAGTGATGGATCAAGATTTTTCATTGAGACTTTGCCACTTGCCTTTATTGTTGGCTCATGGATGCTGCCGTACTAAACTGCTTGTTCTGATATGTATTAGAAAGGTAGTGACTCCTATTCATGTCACACTATTCTTGCAACATGTTTCCAAGTAACCATTAGTGAACACACAGCTACCTATATGGATGAACTTAATCTAAAAGTATTCACATCAATTCGCTCAAAGAGTTATACTCTACATGGCCATTTATGTAATGTGGCATTTTTTTTTCATAATTGCAAGGAGTAGTGTGGTTAGAACTACCAATAGGATCCCAGATTTTATATTGTGACTATGATCTTCACTTCATGCTTTGCCATTGACAATGACAACTTGGGAACGTTACCTACTTGTCAGTTTTAGCACCTGGAAAAATATTACCCCACAGAAAAGTTTTGAAATGGATAACTTAATATGGAAGCATTTAGTATCCTGATGGTAACAGACCAGTTCCTCTAGATACCTAATGTTTTTTCCTTCTGTCTGTTCTTTCCATCTACCCATCCTTCCTTTTATCAACTTGTAGTCTTTCATTCTCTTTGCTTATATCTTATTTAAAGCACCGTGGCTCTGTTTATGTTAGGGTTACTATGTACGTATCTCTCTTGAGCACAAGGGACTTGGCTTACTGCCTTGTATTGCACTGTGGCTAGCACAGTGCTTTTCAGAAAAACCTGCATGTTAAATACTTGTTTTAATTGGATTGAATTTCTGATTGACTAAAACTAGTGAGTATTTCAGAATCTACTTCCAAGGGAAGGTAGTCTCTCCTCTCCTCTCCTCAATTGTCCAGCTAGTCTTTGTAATCTCACCACAGACATGGGCATGTTATGTGAGAGAGTGAATGAGAGGCAGACCATGCTCACACCCACAGGCAACAAGGGAGGTAGGAGAGAAACCCCCTCAAGGCCTGTCACCTGACTAGGTGAGGAGCATGATTGGAGAATTCTTTCTACTGTAGAAAGAACATTTTCTTTTCTGAGATAGTTGGGAGAGGTATATCAATATGGGAAAAGTGGAATAAAAGCCAGCAAGTGACATGAACCAAAATACAGAGAAACAGCAGGTGCAGGTAGAATAGAGAAGCACGTGAGCACAGTGAGCCTCTGAGGGGAGGCACTCCTGTTCTGGGATGAGGGAAAGATCCCCATGGTGAGGGAACAAAGAAGGCTGCATTGCCTTCAGTGCTCTAAAGGAGAAGTGATAGGACTCTGAGCTTGCACCAGCCCTGCCCAGTACTTTGGAGCCCTCACTTTATTACTTCCTAACCAAGTATCTTCATTCTGTGCTTTGTGTTTGCAGTGGGCTTAACAATCATATTTTATTAATTAATCCTTACAGCTTTGCTCTGGGCTACATCTGTATTATTAGCCTCATTTCATAGAAAAGAAGCCTGATACACAGAGCCATTCGGTATCCCTATGCAGGTAGGTAATTAAAGGCCTTAGACAAAGTGATAGAAGTCCCCTATACTTTGGCACCTTAAAAAATGAAGCTGATTCAGGCTTTTCTGCCTTCCCCCTTTTAAAAGTATGTTTCACCTGTGGGTTTTTTTTTTTTTTTTTCTTTTGTCAACTTGACTACCTCTTCAGACCCAGCATGCTAAGAATGGGTAATCCCATTTTTATTAAAGTGAAAGAAAAAAAGAAACATGCTACAAAACTGTCATGAGAATCCCATTAATCATCCAAGCAATCAAATTGTGGGGCACTGAAATCAGTATTAGCGACTGATGTCCAAAACTCTCCACTTAGGCCTGTCATGGGTGACATCTCAGCCATCCTTTCTGTCACCCAGGGAACACATAGGCAGTTCCTTCCAAAGCGGAGGAGGTGGAGTGGGAGGGAGGCGTCCGTGACAGCTCTGCCTGGATGCTCTGGTGGAGAGGACTATGTAATCAATCTAATATCGAGGGAAGAGTGGTGAGATTTTAAGAAATTAAAAAAAAAAAGATTTAAAATTCTAGCTAATTTTGTGAATGGCTTCTAACCTGCTTGGAGTTTCTTCGCTAAAATCAACCCATCTAAAATGCTCTTTGCCTCATTACTGCTCTATTTATGCTTATCTATTCCTGAAAGCAAAGGTTAGTGCCCTAAAAACTTCGAGCTCTGGTTCAGTTTCATTCAGTGCCCTAACAACTTCCCCATGAATGACCAACCACACTATTGACACAGTGTGTGTGTGTGTGTGTGTGTGTGTGTGTGTGTGTGTGTAGCACCTATATAAGTTGGTATTGGAATCTTACATCACTATTTTTGTAAATATTTCTATTTTGTCTTGCTACTTAAAACATAGCTTTTGAGATATTATGTATTTATATTCTCATTCATATATAGCACAGTAGCTGGTCATTTAAATATTTTTAAGGCTAAGTATGAAGGTGAGAAAAGAAACCCTGAAAAACTTGCCTCCTGTGTCTTTGAATTCTGGGTATGGGAAAAAGCCCCCTCTCTGCAACTGTATGTGAGTTTTTAAATGAAGGCTTTGAGTCTTAAGGCTGGTGGTGGGTCAATAGATTGGAGAATAAAGAGTTTGAACCTGTAGAGGGGATATTATGTAATATTTAACCTGGTCATTTTTTTGACAAGCGAGAGAACTTTGGATTAATAAAAGTTGAATAGAAATCCATATCCTGAAAGTGTGTTCTCATGGTATGTTATTGTAATTTCTGTCATTCTCTTCAACACACACACAGAACACAACCTAGAAGCCCGTCACAGCCTCTGAGGAGTGACGTTTGTCACATCTGAAGAAAGGACTGCTGAGATGAACAGAAGATGCACTAGTGGTTCAGATGGCTGTCAGCCTGCCCATTCTTGCAGGTCGATAGAAGATACACACATGAATATAAAGAGGACCCACAGGCTCACCCTCTTTTTGCTGTAATTCATCCCAGCTTTCTCCCCCGTCCCAACAGGGGACTCATCAGTATTTCATAGTCTGCCTCCCACAGTATTTTAAGTAAGACTTTATTTTTCTGTGTCAGAGTTTCTGGTTGCCAGATTTCCAAGCTAATTAAAAGGAACACAGACAGGTCTTACATTTTCTTCCTACTTAGTGAGTTATTGGCAGGATTTCTAGTCTTTTAGGTCAGAGTTTGTGGAAACAAGTCAGAAAACAGTCTGACTGACTGGCAGTTCAGATCACTACTGTGGCAGTGAGAACGCCACAGCATGAACTCTAAAGGAGCTGCCATTACTCAGGTGACACTGCCTCTCACAGCATAAGGGACAGGCACTTGCTCTGGTTCTGCAATATTATATGAGGGGATCCTCTGCATTTTAGAGGTTGAGATTGTGACCTGTTTATTGCTCTGTATTTTTTGCCTGACAGGGTTTGTTACAGATAAATATGTCAAAATGCTTGAACTGAGTGGATTTTTTTTTAATCCAGAAAATGCACATTACTTCAGGAACATGTAGGTTAACACTGCAAAAATGCAAAGAAGATGGGCACCTGAAATATACTTTCCATCTTGATTTCAGTACTGCTATATATACCATTTGATTTTAATGAACTGGTTTCCCTTTCGCTTTTCCCCCATCCCTCCTCCCGGTGCTTTGTTATTGGTAATATTCCAGGCCATCTGTCTTACGTGGCCAGTCCTGTATAGTGGCATCAGAGGTTTTCCCTGTGCATAGAGGTCATAGTCATAGAATGAATAAGGTCAACTGTTGTAGGACAAGCTCTGAGGAACTGGGGGAAGTCCATCAGTATAGAATATTTTCTAGAATATATGCACTGGGAGTGGCAAATGGTAGAAAGACAGCAAATTAGAGATGAAGACACACAGCTATACATAGATCACAAAGGAATACTAGCATTTGTTACAGAAATGAGGAGATAACACTTTTTTTTGACACCTTCCAGACTCTGATTAAGCATCTTGTGTTTTATTTCAGTGAAAAGTTTCTCTGCATCTATACTTCTGGTTTTTAGCCACAGTTGTATAGACTAAAACTGTATAGACTAAAACGATTTTAGGTTGTCTTTGTAAGAAACATATTTCAAAAAAATTTTTTATGAAGATTCCTATCACCATATCACCATTTTGTTTGAGTCCTAATTTCTGTAATCCAGTCCCTTTTGACACTAAACAAAGGATTCAGTATTATTTGTTTACATTAAGGTGTGAGTGACCTGAAGTGATACTCCTCTTAGGCATAGCAAGGTGAAATGGAATAGTGATTAAAGCAGATCTAGGCTGCTAGTGGCAGAAGTTAATGCGTCAACTATTGATAAGTTAGATATTTTTATAGCCCGGGCCCTGTCAGAGTTCTCATCAACTCTCATCATTATTCTGCTAACATGAATATAGCTCAGCTATACATAATATGTAAAACAAAAGGTACAAGTATAACTAGAACAAATAATTCTAAGTTGTATACACATAAAAGGCCCTGAATAGCCAAAAAAAAATCTTGAGAAAGAATAAACCTGGAGATAGCAAATTCTCATTTCAAACTATACTGCAAAGCTGTAGTAATCAAAAGCAGTATGGTATTTGTACAAAAACGGATACATAGATCAGTGGAACAGACTAGAGACCGCAGAAATAAACCCACACTTATAAATTCAATTAACCTGTCTAAGGAAGGAAAACATGCATTGGGGAAAAGACGATCATCTCTTCATTAAACAGTGTTGGGAAAACTAGATACAAAAGAATGAAACTGAACCACTTTATTACACCACACAGAAAAATAAACTCAAAATGGATTACAGATTTAAATGTAGGACCTGAAACCATGAAACTCCGAGAAGAAAACCTGGACAGAAAGCTCGATGACAGTGACCTTAGGAATGCTCTGTTTGTTTGCTTTCGAGCAATCTCTTCAAGCAACGGCAGCAAAAGGAAAAATTAACAGATGGATTACATCAAATGAAAACACTTTTGAGCAGTGAAGGAAACCATCAACTAAATGAAAAGGCAACCTTCTGAATGGGAGAAGGTACTTGCAAGTGATAGATCTAGCAAGGAGTTGATAGCCAAAATATATAAAGCATTCCAATAACTCTGTAACCAAAAAAATCATATTAAAAATGTGGAGAGTATCTGAATAGACCTTTTTTTTCCAAATCAAACATCTAGATATTCAACAGGCACATGAAAGGATGTTGAACATCACTAGTCATCTGGGAAATGCAAATAAAAATCACAGTGAAATATCTTACATCTGTCAGAATGATTAAAATAAAAAAGACAAGAAATAAGTTTGGGGAAGGATATGGAGAAAATAGAACCATCATGTGCTATTGGTAGGAATGTAAATTGATGCAGGTACTATGGAAAAGAGTATGGAGGTTCCTCAAAAAGTTAAAAGTAGAATTATCATATGACCCAGCAATTCTACTTCTGGGTTTTTAATTCAAAGAAAACAAAAATACTAATTCAGAAAGATATATGCATGCACATTATTTATAATATTCAAAATATAGAAGCAACCGATGAATAAAGATGCTATGACATACAGATACAATGGAATATTACTAAGCCCTAAAAAAATCTTGCCATTTCTGACAACATGGATGGACCTAGTGGGTATTATGTGAAGTGAAGTAAGTCAGAGGAAAACAAAACTGTATAATTTCACTTCATGTGGAATCTAAAAACCCAAAGAAAACAAAACTGAAACATACCCATTAGAATAAACTGGTGGTTACCAGGGGGAGAGATGGGGAAGAGACCAGAGAAATAGGTGAAGGGAATTAATAAGTATAAACTTTGTGTTTTAAATAAGTCACAGGATATAATGTACAACATAGGGAATATAGTCAATAATATTGTAATAGCCTTGTATAGTGACAGATGGTAACTAGACCTATTGAGGTGATCATTTTGCAATGTATAAAAGATAGTGAATCACTATGTTGTACATCTGAAACTAATATTGTATGTCAATTGAAATCAAATAGAAAATTGTTTCTTAAAAAAGCCAATAACAAATATAAGCACAGATTTATGCTGAAGTGATGGGATGTGAATTTTTAAATATGAAAAATCAGATCAATATGTGCTCAATTCAAATATTAGATGAATATTCTTCCTATTTTTACTTTATGCCTCAGCTTTCCATCTCTGTGAAAACTCTCTATGGTGGAGTGTTGGCATGAGTTATATTTGTTGAACTCTATTAACTCAATTAAGGTATACCACACCTATGTTAAATGTAGTCTGTTTTTCCTACAGTCATAGGAAGGAGGTATATTCTGCATTAATATGTTTTCCAGGTAATTGAAATTTAATTTTAAATAAACCTATTCATTTTTAATAATTCTTTATGTTTTCACAAACTGTACTGTATATTCTTAAAGCACATAACTTGCCATTCACCTTTTTAATGATCAGGGACTCAGGCTATTATTGTAGATAGGAAGTGTACTCTGAGATGCCATGCTAATGGCTTCAGATCTTACTAGGTTCCTGAAGCTTGATATTCTCTGTTTTAAATACTTCATATGTTACCATATCTATTTTGGTCATTTTTCTACCAAAAGAGTTTTCTACTCTTTCCTCGGTGTCCCTACTATTTCTCACCATTCTCGTTGTAAATTAAATATATGAATTTTGGTGCTTGGAATTTACAATCATTGTTTTGGATACTTTTAGACTTTTCTGTGGTTTAATCATCTATTTTTGGCAGAGATCTGAACAGGTCCTGCTTTTAGTAAGGTTGCTCTTGAAGCAGACTTAAAATAAGATTAGAGTTCTGGTATTTGTTTGGTAGATAATTTCAGGAAAGAGGGGTAATGAACTACGGAAATATGACCAGGGTGGAGGGAAGCCAATAAAGGGTTTTTATGTATCACTGTGGCTTAGCCCCACCTGGAATGTTGGGGCATTGTGAGGAACAAGGCTCAGAGTCTTTCCACGTAAAGGCAAGGAGAGTATTTGTTCTCCAACTATGTTTTATCCTTAGATGGAAGCTGTTCTTGGATGTTAAGTCCCCAGTAACTCTAGCCTGATGCATAAAGCCCTTAGAAAGTCACAAAACCTTGCAGTAGGACATGGTGGACATTTTCTGAAATGGTATACCTCAAAGTAAATTTGAGCAGTTCGGTAGCATCATCTGTTATCATCAGCACATTACATAAGGAACTTTTGACTCCGTGAGGGGCCACTGTATTTAATACCTCCTTTTTTAAATTCTATCATTCTCCATGATTAGATATTATTTTAAACTGTCAGAACAAGCTCTGTTTCTTAGGCTATGGCTATGTGTGCCTACTTTATAAATCACATTTCAGTGTAAATTTTCTTCTAAATACTTCATTTCTTTTCTGGTTTCAGTGTGGATATATTGGGTTAATATCCTGGTAAATCAGATTTGTTCCTTTCAAGTATTCAACCTAGGTTCGCCAGTTCTCAGCATGGTGCCCCATTTGAGGAAGGTCTTCTTTACATCTGACAGGTGAATTGCACATGCCCTGTAATATTATCACAGCAACATTCAGGATGTCATTTTGCATAGTATCTGCTTGAGAAATGTTCTGTGACTTTTTATTTGTTTGTACTCTGCCCCATTATGATTATATGTGGTAACTTACCGCTAAGCTTCTTTGCCCTCTACCCTCCAAGTACATATTATGTGTCTTATGCAGACACACTATCTTTTCTCCTACACAGGCAGCAGATGTGATTAGAGGGAAATCTAATTTATCTGGAGTACTCCAGAAATGGAAGGAAATTACTTCACAGCAATATTTGCAAATGCATTCATCACACACACCCCGACATTCCAACACCAGCAGATGATGGCTTTGTGATCTCTGTGTGGTCTGTTTCAAACTGCTTTCTAATGGTCTCTATAAATTCACTCCTTTTTATACTTCTACATTGTGTTTAGAGTATAAGACAAATGTGTTGGACACGGGGAGATGGGTGTGGTGTGGACAGATTTCTATTCTCCGAATTGTCCTCTGGGTTATTTGTCTAAGTAAACTGTATTTGGGTAAGATATAAAGAATTGTATATTTTTAGATCTCCTGTCCCTTGAATTTTTAATTTTCACATTTATTCAGAATTTGCGACCTACTTGATTGCCTACTGTATTAGGCCAAGCTGTCTGTTCTCTGGAGATTGTCACCTGAAACTCCTCGTGTTTGCCTACATAGAGGTGAAACAAGAAGGTACCAGATTGGGGGGAAGGTAGAAGGAGGAGGGTGACAGGGTCTTAGGAAGTCTTCTAGGTACTTTGTAGGAAGAGGAGAGAAAGTAGAAGATGAATTTAGATTTTAATGTAACAAGAGCATGCAATCCCGAACTTCCTCTGAAAGCCATGGCTGCTTTCTGGTGCAGATGATCTGAGTCGGCAGCATGAACATGACACTGTCCTGTTGGTTTTAGGTACAGGTGTACCTGTCCTTCTGAGTCCTGAGGCAAACCCTCAATTTCCTCATGTAAAAGGAAATGTATAGGTCAGTCCCTTCCGAGTCTATACTAACATGAAGCTACCTGGTTTTTTATGTTTTTATTTAGTTTTTAATTTTTTTTAATGTTTGTTTATTTTTGAGAGAGATAAGACTGTGAGTGGGGGGGAGGCAGAGAGAGAGGGAGACATAGAATCTGAAGCAGGCTTCAGGCTCTGAGCTGTCAGCACAGAGCTTGTCATGGGGGTCAAACTCACTAACCACAAGATCATGACCTGAGCTGAAATGGGACACTCAAACAACTGAGCCACCCAGGTGCCCCCACTACCTGGTTTTTAAATATAACTGTATTTGTATTTTGCTTTTCTTTAATTTGCATTTTCCTTTTTTCCCCATCTCATTCCCTCTCAGCCACAATAAGACGGTTTAGTAATTTTCGTTATAGATTCACTTTTCTTAGCTGTATCTAGTTAATAGGAACTCATATAAACAAATACAGTATACCAAAAAAAAGAAACATACCTCTGTTGCAGAAATAATATAATTAAACACACAAAAGAATGAGAGGACAAAGGAGAACATATTTTTTTATAAACAATAAGGGACAGGAAATAAATGTCACCAATGGAGATCTGTTTATACACATCAGAATATATCCTGGCACTATGTTTTTTATTTTTGCATTTTGCCTTTCATAGAGAAGTTTCCCAGAATGTTGTAGAAATTGGAAATAAATGAATGCCCATAAAAATAATATCTCCAGGCAATTGCACTATCTGATGTAAAGAGTATCTACAGGTTGTGAATTTTAACCACAGTTGGCTTCTTCTGAAAATGCTTATAACAAAACCCAGAGGCACTTAAATCTGATATATTCAATGGTTTGGGGACCAAGTGAATAGATGCTCTCAACTTATATTTAATTAATACCTAATAGATTTAGTTGTAGTCAATTTCATTTTGGATAAGGTGGAGCAAATCCAATTTTGCGATGTCTTCTTAACACTTTGGAAAACTAGCTTTGGGGAAAGAGAGAAGCAAAAGGTGAGAATACTAAGTGGACATGAAGAATTCTGGTGATCTTAGGTTTCTTTCCTAATATTGACAGACAATATTTGTGTGCTTTCTGTTCTTTCATATCTGTTTAAAATATGTTTTTAAACAAGAAAACGTGGGTATCTATACATTGCAAACGACACTGGGATGTGAATATAAGAAACAGTTTGTGTAAAACAAACAAAGGGCCCATTTTAAAAAGTTATTTTTTACAAAAAATTCTTCTACGTTGTTTTTAGAGTACTGGTTATTGAATCCAGCCAAACTAATAGAAAATGCAGACACAAGGAAAGCTGTTAAATATTTATTTACTAAAAACATAATTTTTCAGAGGGCAGTCAGAGAAGACAAAGCGGTACGTTAAATATGAGCTCCCTGTCCAAGAGAGAATATACACCGGCTCCGTTTAGCAGGGCTCCCTGGGCTGCAGATGAGAAGCTGGGACCTTACTCACATGCAATTATTAACACTCTCAATAAATCCTCAAGATCCCGATCCTGCTGATATATGTCATGGCAGAAATAGCTTAGTACACAAAGCGACAAGAAATGCTGTTCTTGTCAGTGGCAGAGATACTGCTGTCCGCATTAAATCAGGGGCAGATGGAGACCCTGAGCACTTTGAGTTTATAATGCCGGGACTTCAGGTCTACCACTGTACCAACTTTATCTTGTTTCCTACCAAGGCTTTGACAGAGGACACTGTATTTGAGATCAGGGTTTCCAAGTGATCCCATGCCACACTGGGCATCTGGAAACTATTTTGTTATTTATGTATACATTTGGCACACTTCCATGACCTTGAGCAAGCCATTTCAACTCCCATCTCTGCAGTTTTTTCACTGGGGAGACAAAGAAGGGAGTATTTGTTTTACGTTAGTGCTAGGAAAATTATACAACCACATTCTTTCCTAGTCATTAGGGAATATATATTTGTCTGTGAGAGGAAAAATAATCACCTTCAACATTGCTATTCTTGCAGTAGGCTTCTTTCTAGCCTAAACATAGACTCACTGAGCTCTTGTGAGAGGACTTTGAGTCAGACCCTTGAGGACTCATTCTCCATTGTCTGGGTGATGTGATAACCTCATGAGTCGAATGAAAGTTGTAGGGGCTCATGAACATCCAGTGGAGGCCAGATGATCATCTCTGGCCACCAGTGGGTGGTGACTCTCATTGACTTTGTCTCCTGGAATAAGGAGTGGTGTGTTCAATTAGCAGAGAGTTGATCTTCTTTCTCTTATCTCTATAGATGTCCAACCAAGGTGAAAGCCACAACTCAGCTGCTATGCATTCTCTCAAGAATGGAGTGTAGTGGCTGAAGGGGGGAGAGGATGAAGGAAAGCTGTGGGAAGGCAAAGCATCATGTCGTTCAGTTTGCTTTCCTCTGCCAAGGGAAGGAGACCGCAACTGGAGGCTATTCAGCCACGTGCTGAGTGCCGAGCAGAGCATATGATGTGCAATCTAAATTGGAACTCTCAGACAACATGCTGTTTTCAAATGTCCAAGGCAGGGTTTCTGCTATTTCATTGAAGCTAAATCTGGAAATGTCATGAAAAAAGACAGACTCTCCCTATGAGAATGATGGGACTTCCCACTTGAGACTGTGTAAAAAGAAAAAATAAGGATGAAAATGACCTTTCCATGCTAGCCTGGGCCTAGCCCTTCTGGTCTTTCCAGGGCTAGGAACAGGCATATACTTTTAAAGACAGCGAAAAAAAAAATTAGAGAGGTGGAGATTAGGAGCATGAGTGTTTTCAAAAGCGAGTGCCAGTGTATATGTAACCTCTGAATGTGGGCCTGATACCAGGCTGAACGAAGGGATGAGAAGACAAAAAGGAAGAAGAAAAAGGCCAGTTTCAGATGGGACAGCCAGGGAGCTACGGCGTGGCTTGCTTATGTGGTTGTGCTTGGGTAGCACGTGTGTAAGCAGACCGTAAACACGACTGAGATCACACTCCAACTGTTTTTACAGCTCCGTTAAGGGAGGATGCCATTTTTATTCCTCATCACTACCCTTTTGATTTTTTATTTCAATTTTTTGCCAGTCAGGTATGAAAGCCCAAGGTGCTTTGGTACTAACTTAAGTGCTTTTGATTTATTGTCTGAATCCAGGTTTTGAAGTTCCAGAGGCACTTGCTCTCTCCCAGCCATTTACTATTTGGAATAGTAAGCTTGCTGTTTTGTATAAATTTTTTTTTTCTGGTTCCAGATGAATGAGTTTGACCTCTTCTCTACATTGGCAGAGAAATAGAACCCAAAATGAAATGGAAAAAAAAAAACCCACAGG
Organism: Hyaena hyaena; assembly: GCF_003009895.1. Classification (NCBI taxonomy): domain Eukaryota; kingdom Metazoa; phylum Chordata; class Mammalia; order Carnivora; family Hyaenidae; genus Hyaena; species Hyaena hyaena. The sequence goes on from NW_024081699.1 coordinate 434,749, forward strand.
ATATTTGGAATAAAAGCTGATGAGAGGGAAATCTGTCCAAGGACAGGCACTGTCACAAGCTTGGGGTGACCTGGAAGTTTGGACAATCTGTGGGTGAGGACACAAGATGGTCAAGAGGTCTGGTTTCAAGCCCATGGGGAATTCCCACACTCTAGCTAACTCTTTAGATTCTTGAAAGGTAGTGTTGCTATTTTGAAACTATTGAGGTATATTGTTAGAAGCATTATAAGGGATTGTTGGTGATGCCGCTCTAGTACAAAGTCCCGCCGTGGCGAGGACCCACGTGGGTAGGCTCTCACAGTCCTCGAAACTGTGGAAATGAGGCATGTTTTAATCTTCTGGGCAACGTGGAACTTCAAACTGACTACCTTATCCCATCTATTTGGAGTTCTAGGTATTTTCAGCACCAACATGCTGCCTAATTCAAACAAAGAAATATATGGCCTCCCACCTTGTGTTTTCTTTTCCTACTATTTTTTTTTTTTTTGCCACATATGACATTTCTTTTACCTATATAGATGTAAATACTAGAAATTTGACTATAATTTATTCTATAAATAAATTATAAAATGCAGAGGTATATGTTCAGAGTGAGAAAGGTACTTGTGAGAAGGTATATGGAGCACCGATCTGGGTGGGAATTCTTACTGCCCATATAGTAAACATTTTTAGTTCTCTGTTATATTAGGAGATCACCTTTCTTGAGCTCAATATGCAAAAGATGCAGCACTCAGCACTTTATATTGCTAAGTACTTTATTTTTATAATTTATACTTTATTATAACCCTGTGTGTTGTAATAACAACTATAGTACATTAAAGTACAAAGCCTGTATGTACAAGTACACACACAAAAAATGTTCTTTGTGAGAACCACTTATTTTCAGCAAATAAGACAAACAGCAGCTTTCAGCAAATCTACAAAACTGATTTGGAGGTTTATGTTTTTAATCCAAGGCCAAAAATCTAATAAATTATGGATCCAAGTTCCCAGCCAGGACACGTCCGACTCCACAGAATGTTCTGTTAACTTTGGGGATAATCGTCTGAGTTCAAAATAGTGTTCTATCATTTACTGATGATAAGACCCTGAGCAAACGACTCTTCTTCTCCTCTCCATAAAATGGGAATAAGTATAGTACTTAAATAATATTTAAAATGCTTAGAACATTGTTTGGCACTTAGAAAATGCTCAATAAATCAATAAATATTAGCTATTGTTATCATATTTAAAGAGTATGTCTATAGTATACATAATTAAAATTCTTTTCTCCCCAGTAGAGACATTTCTCCAATATTCAATTAATCACGTCTTACGACACTCTGCATATATGCCTCGGCCGTGACTGTTCCCAGGAGAGCCAGTGTTGGAATGCACATGTCGACATTTCAAATGTAAGGTACTGCAAGGTCAGTGTGTCCCAGGAGAAGGCCAGCTGCCAAGAGACCTTGCAGGGTAGCATTTCCAGGGTGAATTCATCACAGCTGGAGTCCAGACCTCAGCATTGTGGGTCCCAGCATTTGGTCTGGTTAATGCCCAGAGCTGATTATTCAGGGGGGTGGGGGTGGGGAGGTGACTTGTACCAACTCACAAAAGACTGAAGCCTATAAATTGGAAAGCCACTGTATTAATTTACAATGAAAAATATTACTGTTAACTGGACCAGACATTTGCATCAGTCTGACCAGTGAATTCCTGCCCTGTAGGCAAGCTGCATAGGGAGCCACATTAACAGAAGGTTGCTTGGTGAGCAGCATGCTTGTTTCAAATGCTTAGTCTCATCAGGCTCTAATGGCAGCATGCATCCATCTCCATCTACCTGCCAGAAAGAACAGACATTCCGAGCAGCTTGACAATGCTGAGATGTCCCTTCCCTGGACAGACGCAGAATGTGCTTCTGTGAGTTTCCTTTTTCTGTGGTTCCATGGCTGACCAATCTCTGCTTCAGATTGCTGTTTGCTTTCTATGGATTTGTTAGTTGTCACATGAAGGTTGCTGTGATCCAGAAGCCATCTTGCCTCCCAATGGTAATCTTTGCTCCTTTAATAGTTTGACTTTTAGAGGGCATTTTCATTGCTGGTCATTCTGAATTCTCCTGGGCATTTCATGTACCATGTATACAGTGCATATTTTGCCCAGTATCACTACAGCCTCATCTGTCTCAAGCTATCTCTGGTTTTCTCCTCATCTACATAAATTCCTACTAAATGAACCTCCTAGTGTGTACTAAAACCCACCCAGAGCCTGTAGTTAAGCTGCCATAATTGCTAATGTCACCAAAATGTAGCCCCATAGGTTGTTACCAGCCTCCTCAGATATATTTGAGGCAAAATGGGTTGTGATTAATTAATAGGTACTCTAAATACCAGATCCTTGAACAACAATGATAATTTTTTTTGCATTTATTCAAATTAACTGTATGTCACTAATCATCACAATATTAGTAAGACCCTATCACAGTCTTCTCCTTGTTTCCTGTGACATCTGGAATAGAATCAGATGTCCTGGAATGGCCAGGAAGAACCTTGGTGATCTTGCCCTTGGCTGCCTCTCATAATGAACTTCCTCCTGCTCATCTCCCTCTCGCACTGCTCTGCAGACTCCTTGATGGTTTGGGACAATGCCAAGTGTGCAGCCGCATCAGTTCTTTTGCCCTTGCTGTTCCTCTGCCTGCAGTGCTCCCCCACTAAACATTTGCATTTGGTTGGTTCTTCCTTTCGGCTGCGTTCAAAAGTGACCTCCACAGAGAAGTCTTCTGACTGTCTCATCTAGCATGGCACCCTCTCACATTCTAGCTTCAGCCTAGTACTTTTTTTTCCTTCTCTGTGGTCATCACTTCCTAACACAGTGTTTGCATTATTTATATTTTTAAATGGGGCATATTTCATGAGGCAGAGACTTGTCTTACTACCATATCATTAGAGGTGAAATTAATAACTGGAACCTGATGGGGGCTTGGGTGGTATTTTGTGAATGAAAGATGAACTTGGTATTGATATTTTGATGATCCTTAGATTTTGTTATCCTTCATGTTGTGCGAAACAATCCAGCTTACCTAGATTTGTGTATAGGTGCTGACTTTGCCATTTCTCTGATGTTTTGTTGTGGCCGTATCAAAGGAAGCCAGAATAATAGTCAGATCTGCCCAAAAGCTCACCCAGGCTTTTGGCGTCCAGATCTCTTTCACCTTCCAGCAGTTTCTATGAATTTTTATTTGATTCCATATCTTCTATTTCTTTTGCATTTTGCTTACCTTTATACTTCTTTACCTCTACCCCATCCTTCATCTGTCACTGATTCTCTGCTTTTGTCCCGATGAACAGTCAGATGGTGAAGGGTTACTTCAGATAGTCAGTGAACACTTACTGTATTCCTGTCTCTTGACTCGCAGTAGCTGAAACTCAGCTCTTCCCTTCAGACCTCCTGCCTCCACCTCTCTTATCTCTACCCTTTCCAAGTTAATTTTGTGAGTGAGACATTGTAGCATTTGCTTTCATTGGACTTTGGTAGGACTTGTTATAACGTCCCATTTAGTGTTACAGTGGACATAGGTGAGACCATGAGATCCTATCGTCTTTATAAAACCATTCGCATTTTTGTGGACTTCTCTACTTCTTTCTACGTTTCTGTGAGTAATGTTAATGATGAGATGATGAAATAGGAAGCTTGGAACTGAAAAGCTAAGGATTTTGAATACCATTGAGATATACAAGGTATATTTATTATGCTGGGAGAATCTATTTCAATCTGGTTTTTATGCAGAAAATTAATTCTAAGAGTACCTTTAAAAACTATTTTTTTCTGGTGGGAGGAATTTGTTGGCCTATTAAAACTCCAGTAGATCAGTTCACAGATTCTTAGGACAGTTTTATTCTCTAGATCTGTCTGTTACTGAGTGGCATGACATTTTGCTAGACAGCAGGCGCTAAAAGATATACTCATCCTTCAGATTCACTCATCCCTGGAATACCCAAGGTATGCCACTGGGATGTCTTTGAGCAGGTTCACGGATGCTGCTTAGGATAGTACACTGCATTAAATGCAAAAAGGAAATGTTGAAAAGCCTTAAAAATGCCATGAACTGAGAGAAGAACATGAACTCTGTTCAAAGAATCATGTTTTTGAATACATTGGGGCCTAGGAGGTAAAAAAGGAATTCCAAGTTTATTCTGTAGTCCTTTGTATTTAAAAATGTGTTTGGTGTGTGTGTGTGTGTGTGTGTGTATTTCTCAGTATTTATAACTCAACCAAGAAAGATGGGCTTGTGATTTTGTTATTATATGATACATGAGTAGGCTGCTCTTTGCTTGTGACTCTAGCTCCTATATGGACAAACTTTACTGTTACTTTTTACCTCTTTGCTTGGGTTGCAGGCTGTGCTTCTAGAAAAAGACACCTTCTCTCTGGGATTGATTTAAACCAAACCATTCTGTATGTTGCTGCTGAGGCTTCTCAACATTTCATGAAGATGTGACATTATTGAAGTTGAGTTTTAATATGTCACTATACCATTTCCTTCCTCTGACCCTGTCTATACTCAATCTGCCATACAGCTGCCATCCATTCTCTGTACTTGTCCTGATGAGCAGAGCTGTGGGGTAGCAGGAATTACTTCCATGCTGGAAGACTTTCTAAGACTTCACTGCTGATGATCCTTTCTTGCCTTTCTACATGATGTCTAGGATGATCTAAGTTGGCCTTTTAGATGAGAGAGGGTGATTACGTGTATGGCATGATTCGAAAGATGACAGGAAAGCTTTTCTTTCCCTAAATCTTTTATATCCAAGTATCACTGTGCCTGAGATTGCGTTTCCAGGAACATTTCTTTTCATGTAAACCTTGGCCACTTTGCCCTCAGAAAAAGATTGAGCATTAATGCACTAATAGGTTAGAGTGAGTGACGCTATTAGCATCATTGGGAAAGAGCTGTGCCTCTGTTCTGGGGTCTGAAGAGGATGTTCATCTATGGGGAACCGTTTTCCTCTTACAGATTTTAGGTGGCAGAGATGTTCCTTCTTACATTGTAAATATTCAATCAGGTCAAAATCCTGAGAAGATAGTGGCCATACTTTAATAAGATTCACCATATTTTTTTTACCCCATTTAAGCAGGTGAGATCATAAGAAGAACAGAACACTAGCTGGCATGAGCCAATAACCTATATCAATTTTTTACATATTGGAGAGATCATGTCTACTGTTAGAAGTCTTATGCATTGATGGCTTCAGGCATGCTGGGAAACAATGGAGCTTACTTAAGTCTGTATGTTTCCTCAGTATGTGGAATCCTGAAGAAATGAGTAAAGTTAGAGCATACTCCTGTTCTTGTCATCAAGAGGTAAAGTAAGAACAATGACTATGAGTTATTCACTACTTTCCACCATTGACAATATCTTGGCCAATGTCCACTGCAGGCACCCAGATAATCAAAATAAGCACTAATGTTTATTAAGACATCTTTTGATGTCAATTGGCTTGTTACATATATTATTTCATGATATTCACAACAGCCTTATGAAATCAGTAACACTATTATCCACATCTTATTCAGTTTAGTGAAATTACATAATTTGCACAGTTTTATGTTTGGTAGGCATACCAGGGACTTCAAGTTTGTCTAATTTCAAAATGTATGTTTTCAAAGATGATGTTAAACTGTATCCTTCAATTTGTTTGGACTGAGGTAAGGACACAAACAAGGCAGCATGCATGCACACTGATACCACAACTAGGTACAGTCAAAAGATTTAAAACAAAACAGCAAAACATAGGGAGAACCAGAGCTATTTACAGACAACACAAATGCACAGAGTATAGATAAATATATAAGTGAACAAAACATAAATAATCTGACACCAAATTTTCCTATTAGTTTTTTAACTTCCAATAAAACGTCTAAGAAGTAAAATTAAAAAAAAAAGTATTTGGGGTGCTCAGGTGGCTCAGTTGAGCATCCAACTCTTGATTCTAGCTCAGGTCATGATCCCAGGGTAGAGGGATCAAGCCCTGGGTTGGGCTCTGCATTGAACATGGAAACTGCTTGAGATTCTTTCTCTCTTTACCTCTGCCCTTCCTTGCTTACTTGCTCTCTCTCCCTCTCTCTCTCAAATAAAAATAATATTATTTGAGTATAGTTGACATATGTTACATGAATGTCAGGTGTATAACACAGTGTTTTAACTTCTCTATAAGTTGTGCTATACTTACAAGTATAGCTACCATCCATCCCCATTTAACATTATTACAACATCATTGGCTGTATTCCCCACTGGCTATTTTTATTCCTGTGACTTATTCATTTTGTAACTGGAAGCCTGTATCTCCTATTCCCCTGCACCCATTTTGTCTGTCCCTCTACCTCCCTTCTCTCTGACAACCATCAGTATTTTCTCTGTATTTATAGGTCTGGTTGTGCTTTTTCTTCATTTGTTTTAGATTCTACATTTGAGTGAAATCATGTAGTATTTGTCTTAGTCTGACTTATTTCCCTTAGCAATAATACCCTCTAGGTCCATCCACATTGTTACAAATAGCAAAACCTCATCATTTTTATAGTTGCACAATTGTGTGTGTACACAAACCTCATCTTCTTTATCCATTCACCTATTTATGGACACTGGGGTAGCTTCCATATCTTGCTATTGTAAATAATGTTATAGTAACCATAGGAGTATGTATATCTTTTCAAATTACTGTTTTCATATGTCTGGGTGAATACCCAGTAATGTGATTACTGGACCACAGAAATACTATAGTATTTCTATTTTTAGTTTTTTGAGGAATGACCATATTGTTTTCCACAGTGGCTCTGTCAATGTACATTCCCACCAAGAGTACATAAAACCTCCTTTTTCTCCACATCCTTTCCAAAGCCTTTCCTAACTTTTGGATTTTAGCCCTTCTGAGAGACATAAAGTGATACCTTATTGCAGTATTGATTTGCACAGCCCTGATGTTTTGTGATATTGAGCATCTTATCATGTGTCTGTTTTGTGTATGTATGTATCATGTGTCCGTATGTGTATCATGTGTATGTCTTCTCTGGAAAAATATCTTTTGCCCATTATTTAATCAGATTGTTTTTTTGGTGTTGAGCTGTGTAAATTCTTTATATATTTTGGAGATTATTCCCTTTGGATCTATTATTTGAAAATTGCTAAGAAGCCAAAATTTGAGTGTAGATTTGGATTTTTATAGAATCAACTAAATAAAAAACATGGCTGGAGAAGTTTCTTAGCAGTGATCATTTGGCCTCATGATTCTAAGGCTCCATATTCTGGGCTTAACATACTACCTTTGAAGTAGGTCACCATTAGGTTGTATTCAATACCTAAAGATTTCTTAACTTCTTTTTAAAGCCACATCTCATTATCAAGTTCAGTGAACTCACTTTAAAATATTTTCCTTTGGGGGCACCAGGGTGGCTCAGTTGGTTAAGCATCCAACTTGAAGGTCATAGTCTCATGGTAGGTGAGTTTGAGCCTTGCATAGGGCTCTGTGCTGATGGCTCAGAGCCTGGAGCATGCTTCAGATTCTTTGTCTCCCTCTCTACTCCTCCTCCACTCAAACTCTGTATCTCTCTAAAAAAATAAGCATGAAAAAAATTTTTAAAAAAAATGAAATACTTTCCTTTACCACACATACACACCACATGATGTCTTGTTTGTACCTTTCTTTTAAAATATTTTCCCCCAGATGGATTTAGCACATACTCATTTCAGACAAATTGGAAATGTAGAACTTTATGATAAGGAAAATGAAAGCCTAGTTTAAAGTTAATCACTGCTAACACATCAGTATGTGACTTTCTAGTATTTAAATGCGTGTTTTACCTAGCTGAAATCATGTTGAAATATAATTTTGTTTTCTGACTTTCTTCCATGTTAACATGATAACAAAAGCTTTTCCCATCTTTTTAAATCCCTTTACAAATAGCATTTTGATGGCTGCATGACGGTAAGTCTAGAAGTAGTATCATTTTCTAACCCTTTCTCTGTTGTTGAACATTGGTGAAGAGCCATCAGATATTCTGTGTTCAGCTACCAATTACTGTTGGTTTTGTGAATGTGTATTGTGTAAATTGTTAGTAGGAGGTTTGGGCTGAAGGCAAATATGCTTTCTCTAACCCCCACCTCAGTTTAGGCAGGATTTAAATTGATCCTTGGCTTGTTCTCTGACTCTAACAGTGACACCAGGTTAGGAGTTGGGGAGAAGGGAAATGGAGCCAAGAAGTCGAGATTAAGGGGATAATAAAATGAAGAAGGGGAGAGGAAAGAGCTAGAGAGGGAGTGACCTAGAAGAGCGGAAGAAGGAAAGAGGGTATACAGTAGGATGAAATAATCTTCCACTTACATGCTTATGTCTTGTCAAGATAGAATGGAGTTAACCTTTCAGAATACCATGGGCTACCTAGCCATCCCCTCCCCTTCTTTAAAGCCCATATCAACATTTTTGTACTAGCATGTGAATTTATGTGGCAAATGCCATCTTCTGATAGGAGCAATTGTAGCATTTCAGAAGCCAGCCTTGTTTCCAGGAATCTGTCTTATGTAAAACAGGCAAACGAACAAACAGACCTCTAGAATTAGATTTCCTGCTGCCCTTTTACCTCCTCAGCTGCCCGGTATTAGCACAGCTGTCTTCATGATGGAAGCCCGGAGTTCTTGGCCTCCAACCACAGTCCCGTTCCCTGGGGCTCCCACAGCAATGTTCTGAAATTCCTACTTACTAGCTCCTTCAACAAGACTGATGCTGAGAAGGCTTTGCTTCTGCTTTCAGCATTCATCACATTCCTTATAAATGAAACATGAATGTAATTCATATTTCTTCCAGGGAGAGAAGTTTTAGAGGCTTCATTTATTCATTCATTCAACAAATATTTATCGGGTCCCTTCTGCACTTAAAATACCATGGCAGGCACTGTGAGGGTTACAGAGAAACATAAGCATGGTGACTAGGAGTCTAGTCTACCATCAAGTCTGGTTACCCTTACCTCTTCAATATGTCCTACATCTATCCATTTCAGTCCATCCTAACTGTAGTTGCCTTAATTCAAGCAAACATTATTCTCTGCCTGGATTACTACATTTTAAAATTTTGATCAGATTATTTCTGTCCTTAAAAGCACTCATTGTCAGGTCAAATCTCCAGATCCTTGTTATGACCTGTATAAGTCTGTAGAGGATCTGAACCCAGTTAACCCTCAGATAATGACTCTTGACCTCTGTAACTTAAGCCATCTTGAATTTCTGCCCTTTATTCATGCATTAGTGTATCTTACTACCATGGTTTTGTGTATACTGTTGCTTTGTTTGGAATATTCTTCCCATCTTGTTTTTCCAACTCTTCTCCTATTTGCCTTCCAATTACTATTCATTATTTAGGTCTTAAATTAGATTCAACTTTAACCAGGAAATTTTCCCCGTGTGCTTGTTTACCTCCCACTCCCATCTCTAGACCATAATTTATTCCTCTTCTTTGCACTCCATGACACCTTGTACCCTTCATGCCACTCATTGTGCTTGCTTGTTACTTACGTAAGTGTGCTTCTAGTACACTAAAAATTCCACCATGTAGATTCCATGTCTACCTTGTTTTCTATGGTGTTTCCATCTTATGATACAGTGCCTGGACATTATATTTTTAAATGGGAAACTTTGTAATTGAATCATTGTATTATCATTCAGGAACCCTTACATACCAGCAATAATGCTTCATACATCATACACATTAATAGACTCCATATAGGGTAAGACTACAAATGATTAAGTAGTAGATTTATGGGGAGGCATTATAAATGTTAGAGATATAGTGTACCACAATTAAGAACCTAGATCATCAGAACTTTAATTTCTGTTCTTTTCTATTCCTTGCCTCTTCTCTAAACTACCTGCCCGATCTACCACTTCGAAATTATATATTTGTGGTCCACCATAGGTTAAGTTGAGAAATATTATTTCAGCTATTGTGAAGAATGTAGCACTTAGAAATCTATGCCTTCCAGGAATGTTAATCAGGAATTCCACAACCAGCCCTACACAGATGATTCCCAGATGAACAGCTCCATCTCTGGCTTTTGGTCTGTCACTCACTCTTTTACATTTCAACCCCCCACCTCCTGAAATTTTTATCAAGATGTGCACCAGACTGTGTATATTGTATATCTCTGAGAGGGAATAGGGTAAGAAGTTAGACGACTAATGGACAAAATCTTGGAGTAAATCTGAACAATTATAGTTTCTCTGGCATTTGTACTAACATGTCAAGGTATTGGTGGCTTTAAATAAATTTTGCATGCTAAGTGAAATTTGAACAAATCATGTTTACCAATGTGATCACAGACTAAAGAGAAAGAAAGGAATAGGAGATGAGAGAATGATGGTATATATGTATTCATCTAAATGATTTCAATAAAAGCTAATCTTTACTGAATTTCTGACACTTTGCCAGTCTTTATGTTGATTTTTTTTTTTTTTTTGTTTTGTAGAGAGTGCAAGCTGGGGAGAGGGGCATAGGGAGAGTGAGAAAGAGTCCTATGCAGGCTCCCCGCTCAGTGCAGATCCCGGTGTGGAGCTCCATCCCATGACCCTGGGATCATACCCTGAGCCAGTTGAGTCACACACTCAACTGACTGAGCCACCCATGTGCTCCTGCCAGTGCTTTAACATACATTTTTTATTTTATTTTTTTAAAAAAAATTAATGTTTTATTTATTTTTGAGAGAGAGATAGAGACAGCATGAGCAGGGGAGGGTCAGAGAGAGAGGGAGACACAGAATCTGAAGACAGGCTCCAGGCTCTGAGCTGGCTGTCAGCACAGAGCCTGACGTGGGGCTCGAACCCAGGAACTGTGAGATCATGACCTGAGCTGAAGTCAGATGCTTAACTGACTGAGTCACCCAGGTGCCCCTTAACATACATTTTTTAGTCTTTCTAATAATGTAGTAGTATACTATTCCCTTGTATCAATGAGATCAAAGCTTATAGAAGTTTAATAACTTGTACAAGTTTACACAGGTAGGACATGGAAAGGATGAGTTGCAATGGAGAGCATGTGATTGCAGGATCTGAAACCTTTATACCTTAACTGAATAAAGGGATTAAACAAGTGGTAGAGGAAGTGAAAGAAGGGCAAGGATTGAAGATAGAGGTCACTGCGAACTGGCAGGTGTTAAGAATCAAAGGAGTGAGCTAGTAAGATCTGGACAATGTACGTGAGAGGTAATTGCAGATAGTCATCAAGTTCCATATTCTTAGAACATGTTCCTCACTTGCCATCTGCCTTGAAAACTCTCATAGTTCATTCGTGGGAAATGTTGCCTGGCAAACGAATGGGAGGACTTTCCAGTTTGGGAAGTAGAAAACCCACTGCTGACTTGTGTCACATGTTCACAGGGAGCTTTTTAGCTTACCTTGAGGCACCAAAAGCTCTTTAACTTTCCCTAATATATGAGAAAATGAAAATATGTAGAAAAATAAAATGGTATCTCTAAAGCTGTGAAATCCTGTGTAAAAAGGATATCACCCCAGAAATATTAGCAGCTCTCATTGCTGCAGCTAGAAGAAGAGTATCTTGAAAGTACCGTTCATAATTTCCTCAGTTCCAGTGCTTTCTTTAATCTATTGATGACCCTGTAAGTCTCTGCCACAGAAACAACTACAGAGGGAGGGGGAAGCAACGTTCCTGGCCCCTATTGACCTCATAACATGAAAAGTGAAATCAACCCATGGTCAGTAAATCTCCCTGGCTAAAAGGATGAGCACCAGATGAATTTCTTGCTTGAAAGTAGCAAACAGCAGAAACCTTTAATATGTGTGGGGCCATTTCTGAGTAATTCCCACCTTCTTTGACATGCCACTATTGGATGCTGGTGATCCATGTTGTCACCACACTGCATAAAGGCTGGCCTAGACTGGTTTTTAATTAAATCCCCCTAAAGGATGGTCAAATCGACCTGTCTTTGCTGAGACAGTAGTTGTGATCCAGTGTCCTGTGAATACACACTACCCCCATGGCCATCCCCAGAGTCTGTCTCATTGCATTTCTGATCAATGTCTTTCTCTCTCCCTGGCTTTTGAGCAAAAGCGTGACGAAAACAGAGAATGAAAACACAGTGCAGTTTCCATAGCAACATTTTTAGAAAGAATGGAATGAAAGAGAGGAAAAAAGTAGAACTCTACTATGATTTTGGTTCTGAACACCAGTGAATGAGTTGTCTGTTCTAAGCAGTCAGTGCCAGGGTTTCTTAATGCAAAAGCTGTAGAGATACTATCAGAATTCCTTCAATTCCAGACTTGTCCAGTAGGGGGTGGAAACAGGAATAGCATGATGCCTAGATGAAAGAAAACACAGTCACACATGCACTCTCTTGCTCTGATACTGGTCACGCTATTAAATAATATAGTCTATGAATATTTATTCTGGTACCTTTACAAACTTTGGGGAAGATAGTATATGAAACGTCTGTTACCTGCTTCAAAGAGTTTATTATCATAAAGGACAAACAAATACTGAATAAATTTTCCCAAGCAAAGCAATGTAAAACATGCCAGTAAAATGCAAACTGAAAGCAAATACTTTGAATGCATATGGATTGAAGAACTCCGCATTGAACGGTGTTCATTTGGAAACCTTCATGGAAAGGAAACATGGTCTTGTGAAAGGGGAGAAAGTGAACTGACAGTAAAACAACAGAGATTTTTTTTTTTTTTCCTCGGTGGGGTGAAGCAGAATGAAAAATTCCCAAACCTGCAGGTGAAATAGGTAAAGTATGCCTGGGATGGTGGGGTTAATATGGCTTTCCTACAATATATCGTCTAAGAAAGATTATAAAATGGTTTGGTATGATAGGTGTTTAGGGAAGAACAGAGAAATTTACATTTAATTTGAAAGGCCATAGGAAGTTCTCAGGTGTTCTTGAGTCACTCAGGGGTCATGGGTAGTAAGTGTTGGATTGAAATGATATGTAGCAGTATACAGAATAAATTACTTGGCTGGAGGATAGGTAGTATTAGAGACAGAAGAACCCAAAGTGAATTGTACATGCCTAGGCCTTTTGTATGGAAGGTGTGTCCAGTCATTCTAATGATGGCAAGATTGGAATTTAATTGAATATTTACTCTTGGGTGGACTTCATATATGATAATAATGCTTGCTACCATTCAAGAGCTCATGATACAGCAGATAATGCAATCAATATATTTCATATATTATCACATTTATAATCCTGAAAATAACCTGCAGAGATTTTATTATGATGACTGTTTTATTATTGAGAAACTGAGAATCCAGGAGGTTTTCAGCCACCTGAGGCTGGCATTTGAACTAGACTCCAGAGCTCATGGCCTATCCATTGAAGCACATTGTGATTTGTGCAATAGGTTACGAGAGGTGAAACTAAGAGACTGCCGTGGATTGGCATTAAATGGGAAGAGGGTGAAGGAGAAAACCTCAGAGAAAGAGGATGATGTCCGTGCCATCAGGAGTGATGGAGATATTTGGAAGACAGGACTTTAGTATGTCATTTTCAGTTTGGGGAGAAACTGTCCTTGTAGTTTGCATTGATTACATTTTAATTGATAGCAGCAGGGGTAGCTCTGTGCACCTTTTGATAAGCATTTTACAGTTTGAAAAATTTCAGATACTGTATGGGGATGAGAGCACCCAAGCTAATGCAACTTTCTGGACATGCTAATGTATGCCCTAGGAGGTAAAAAAAAGGTCAGCCTGAAAAGAACCACCAGCAGCTGTGGTTAGAATTGTTCTTTCTACCAGCCTTCAGCAAAACGTCCTTTTAACTTTCTCTAGCCCTCATCTTGTGAAGTTGAAGCCTTTTGGTTTAAGTTTTAATAGAACTTGAGCTAAGTGTTCAATCCTAAAATCTTAATATACGTGTCTAAAATTCATCCAAGTCCTTACATAAAGGCATGTGAAGAAAGAACGCATTTCATGTTCCTTTGCATATTTTTCTCATTTTTTTTCCAGAAAGATAACCCTAGGGTCTAATAGCATGACTTCTGCTTCTCTACCTAATTTGCATGGTGAATATTTTATAGTATAAAATATCCACTGATAGGCAAGAAAAGAAGAAAAAAAAGATGGTGACTGTTTCATGTCAACAACAAGGGAATGTGGGTTTGGGTTTAGTTTAATTCTGAACAGTGATAAGAGGGATTAACACTAAGGTGCCACAGTGCTGATGCAAGCAGCCTTTCTGTCCCTTGAGGCGAAGTTTATTAGCTTGATGTTGAGAATGTGGATTCTAGAGGCAGAGACCTAAATTCTCAAGTCCTGGCTTCACAACTATCGAGTTACGGAACTTAGGCATTTACTTTATATACCTCAGCTTTTGTTTATTCATCTGAAAAATGGAAATACAGTCTGTCTCATTTAATTATGGTAAGTAATATTGCATATTAAAAGCATTTAACAAAGCCTGGCTCATTCTGTGGCTGGAGACTGCTACTAAGAACACAGATGGCTAGGACAGAGGGTCTAATATAGCAGGAGAGGAAAAAGTGTTCCATGACATTTTAAAGCCACAGAGATGACTTCAAAGTGGAGATACGAGATGGAGCTAGAACAAAGCTAGAAAAGGAATTTTTCTCAGAGACACGGTACTGCACAGTACGTGTATACCGTAGGTCATGAGTGCAGTGGGGAGCTGCAGAGTGTAGCAGGCAGGGAATGTGTTTATGTGTGTGAAAATATATGAATGTGTGTGTACACACATACATTCTCCCCCCCCCAACACTAACACACATTTGCAGGGATGGATTTATTCTCTTTCCTCCTTGCTCCTTGAATATATGTGAAAAACAAAATATTAAAGGGAGGCAGAGAAGGCTTTAACACCTTCACATTCACATACACAGAACAAGATTTCCTAATGAAAACCAAAACTGACAATAGCAGCTATTGTTAGAATAATGTCCCATTTCCTTATAAGGGATAATGTCATCCTAACAGGGATCCACTTCATCATTTGGTGTGACAGTTACTCTGGCAGTTTTGCAGAATGTAACTTGGACAAGTAATTTCTCTAATTACTGTGGTTGTTTTTGTGAAACCACACCCATGTTAGACTTGTTTAAATACTACAGTACCTGTGTAAAATGGCATTGTCCTTTTGTCTAGCATCAAAGATCTGGAAGGTCCCCTGTTTTGGAGGTAAGCAGTGGGCCACTGGAGACCCTCCAGTCAATTCAAAACCCAGTTGTCCATGACTTTGGGCAATGCAAATACCTAAAATTTTGTTCATCTTATAATCTGTAATTGTTTCTCTCGTATGTATTTTTATTCCTACATCTTTTTTTGTTTTTAGAATTTTTTAATGTTTATTTTTGAGAGAGAGAGAGAGAGAGAGCAAGCATGAGTGGGGTAGGGGCAGAGAGAGGGAGAGACACAAAATCTAAAACAGGCTCCAGGCTCTGAGCTGTCAGCACAGAGCCCAACGCAGGGCTTGAATTCACAAACCACGAGATTATGACCTGAGTCATATGCTCAATTGACTGAGCTACCCAGGAGCCGCCTTATGTCTGTTTCTAAGTGTTTGTTTGTTTGTTTGTTTTGAGTAGGGTGAAAGGGGCAGAGAGAAAGAAAGAGCGATAATCCCAAGTAGGCTCTATCATTTCAGTGTAGAGCCCAACTTGGGGCTCGAACCCATGCACCCTCAGATAGTGACCTGAGCCAAAATCAAGAACTGGAGACTTAACCAACGGAGACATACAGGTGCCCCTACTTCTACATCTTTAAACTTGGAATTAGAGTATCACTATGGTATATCATACTTTATTTTTCAAGCTAATAACTTTGTATCAAGGTTCAATCCATCCTTCACGTGGACTAAAGGGTTGATATGCTATACAGTATGTTCCCTTCAATAACTTCCAAATAAATAATTGAATGCTAATATTTTTTTTCTTAAAAGTTGTTCTGAAGTCTTAAATCAGTTGCAGGTTAATTGAAACTTTTCACCATTTTCCCTTCTCTCTCCATAAATTAGCTTTTACTTTCATTTTCTTTCATGGACCTTTCCCTCCTTCTCTTCAGGCATTCTCAGAGGGCATCTAAAGTTCTTTGGCTCTGTAGTTTTGAAGTGTGCAATTTGGAAGGAATGTGGGTCTGGAGGGAATTAAATTAACTAGAAGCACTCTGATTTTTTATTAAATTGCCTCTTTCAAAGATATTATAGAACATTCCAGGTATTCATTTTTAAATTTTCTTCAAAAAAAAGGAAAGGCATTAAAGTTCAGACAATTTTGGTTCCTTTTTTCCTTTACTTTTAAGATTTGTACTCAAAATACCTTTATCACGTTTTTATTAGAAAGTCCAGAGCATTAAGAAAATCTATTTATTGAATTTGGTAAAAATAAGAGACAGAAAATGAAGGCTGCAAAACAACCAGAAAATGAAGAGAATATAAGAAACAGAACAGTAAGACATGGAGAACTATATCCTCAAGCAAAGGGTGAAAATCCCAAATGATAGCTAACATAGGTAGTGGTCAGAAACTGGTAGAACAATGTGCCAAAAGAACAAAGAACATAGGCCTGCAGAGGAAATCAAGTATCAGACTGTAAGAGTTTTGTGATGTTTGGGCAGAAATTCCATAGGGGGCTATAATGGATAATGAGGAGGCCACAAGTCAGCTTATATCACCCCTTTGGACTGATAGAAAATAAATGTGTGATTGTGAGAAATGAATGAGAACTGTCCTTTTGAAATAATCAACATGACCCAGGCCTTGGCTGGACTAATGTATCCTGTGCTAGGATTCTTTATTGAGGGCCATGCTTTACAAAACACCTCGAGAGAAATGGAAAAATAGAATTAGTAGAAGACTGGCCATTGAATATCTATACATTTGACTGTATAAAAACAGGTCATGTGGATAACTGGTTTAAGTTTTCAATTCTCAGCGCTTTTAGTTTGCTTGCTTCATGTAGGCACCCAAGGACGGTATCATATATTCAGAGAATTGAAACAATGGTTACAATTTAGGAAATGCCACGTTATTTCTGCTGAAACAAAACTAATCCTGCCATTCTTTTCTTAAAATACTTTAGTGCATTCCAATTGCCTCATTATAAAACCTAAGTTCCTTAGGGTGACTTAAAAAGTCCTTCTTTTGGGGCCTGACTTCCTTGAGAGCTAATTATTTTTTCTCTATTTTTTCCTACCCTTTTTTCTCCAATCATTCCTGAACAATTTGAATTTTCTTAATAAGCATAATATATTCTTCCATGATTTGAGGCCATTTGCCATGTTGTTCCCTCTTCCAGAAAACTCTATGGTCTCTGGTCCCTTCTAGTTTTAATTCAAGATTTGTCTCAGATATTAGGGCATCCAGACAACCTTTTCATGTCTGGCTTAAAGGCCCTTCTGTGGTCTTAGTATTTCTCACCCCATAGTTTGAATGCCTCTTTGTCCATTTTCCCCAGTAGACTGTAAGTAACTTTAAGGAGATGCCATAAAATGGGATCAACTTTTGGTCCTTACTGCCTAGCAAAGTGTCTGCCTTCTAAAGCTACTCATTTTTTATTGGTTGAGTGAAATGTCAAAGGAATTGGGATAATTTTATCAGAATGGAATGCTGAAGAGATAAATAACACTTAAGAGAATGAGGGACATAGAGAGGATTCACAAGTTACATGTCTAATCAATTGATGATATGTAGACCACTCTGCTATTGTGTAAAATGAAAAAGTCAGAGCTTTCCTAAAAACGGTAAACTACCCTACAACACTTCTGTCATACTTCTATTTTATAATTTCTGAGTTGTCTTATATAATTTTATCTTTAAAATTATATAATTTTATCTTTAAAATTATATAATTTTAAAGCCTCATTAGAGGCTGTAGCATGTTTCTGTGACTGAAAGAGAGAGAGAAAGATTGATTTTTCTCTGTCAGAGACATGTACTACTTCTTCCTCTTTTTTTAATATCTCCCAAAGGGCATGATAGTATCATGTGCACAGTAGGCATTTTATAGGTTTATGTTTAATGAATTAATTGTTCTTATTTTTATTTTTTTCTTACAAATAGTTTATTGTCAAGTTGGTTTCTATATAACACCCAGTGCTCATCCCTACAAGTGCCCTCCTCCATGCCCATCTCCCCCCTCCCCCCCACATCCATCAATCCTCAGTTTGTTTCTCAGCATTCAAGAGTCTCTCATGGTTTGCCTCTCTCCCTTTCCCCCACCATTTCCCCCCTTCTTCTCCCCCATGGTCCCCAGTTAAGTTCCTCCTAATCTTCCTATACGTGCAAACATACGATATTTGTCCTTCTCTGCCTGACTTATTTCGCTAAGCATAAGACTCTCAAGGTCCATCCATGTTGCTACACATGGCCAGATTTCATTGTTCTTTCCATGTTTTAGCTATTGTGGAGAGTGCTGCTATGAACATTGGGGTACATGTGCTCCTGTGCATCAGCATTTCTGTATCCCTTGGGTAAATTCCTAGCAGTGCTATTGCTGGGTCATAGGGGAGTTCTATTGTTAGTTTCCTGAGGAACCTCCACACTGTTTTCCAGAGGGGCTGTACCAGTTTACATTCCCACCAACAGTGTAGGAGGGTGCCCGTTTCTCCACATCCTCGCCAGCATCTAGAGTTCTCTGATTTGCTCATTTTAGCCACTCTGACTGGTGTGAGGTGGTATCTCAGTGTGGTTTTGATTTGTATTTCCCTGATGAGGAGGGATGCTGAGCATCGTTTCATGTGTCTGTTGGCCATCTGGATGTCCTCTTTAGAGAGGTGTCTGTTCATATCTTCTGCCCATTTCTTCGCTGGGTTGTTTGTTTTTTGGGTGTGGACTTTGGTGAGTTCCTTATAGATTTTGGATATTAACCCTTTATCTGATATGTCATTTACAACTATCTTTTCCCATTCCGTTGGTTGCCTATTAGTTTTGTGGGTTGTTTCCTTTGCCGTGCAGAAGCTTTAATCTTGATGAGGTCCCAACAGTTTTATTTTTGCTCTGGATTCCCTTGCTTTTTGGGGATGTGTCAAGTAAGAAGTTGCTGCGGTGGAGGTCAAGGAGGTTGTTGCCAGCTTTCTCCTCTAGGGTTTTGATGGTTTCCTGTCTCACGTTCAGGTCCTTTATCCATTTTGAGTTTATTTTTGTGCATGGTGTGAGAAAATGATCTAGTTTCATTCTTCTGCATGTTGCTGTCCAGTTCTCTGAACACCATCTGTTAAAAAGGCTGCCTTTTTTTCCATTGGATATTCTTTCCTGCTTTGTCAAACATTAGTTGGCTGTATACCTTTGGGTCCAGCTCTGAGTTTTCAATTCAATTCCATTGGTCTATGTGTCTATTTTTGTGCCAATACCATACTGTCTTGATGATGACAGCTTTGTAGTAGAGGCTAAAGTCTGGGATGGTGATACCTCCCGTTTTGGTTTTATTTTTCAGTATTACTTTGGCTATAATGAATTAATTTTTGAATGAAATAACCATGGAAGATCAGCTTTGTGAAACTGTTAACATTAAGTAGCAAATGATGTCAAATCTGTAATCTGTTCTTTCTACATCCTGGTCATAATATTTCTTTAACATATTAAAGAAACTGACATTATAAAGAATGACATTATAAAGAATTTTAGTATCGGTGGAATTTAATATTCTTCTACAGAAGTCCATAGCTATAGAGTAGACCATATCCAGTGGATGGTATCCATACCAGAGAACTCAAATAGTTTTATAAATATGAATGTTCTTGATCTCCAGCAGAGAGAAGTTAACTCATTACATGTGATTTTCAATCCCAGATATTTGGGGTATTATTTCTTTAAATGTAGAGATAGGGTTTAATTATAGAACCCCGGACACAATTGTCCTGTACATCCGTACATAATTGAATAAAATAGTAATTTGAAAACTTTAATATTTGAACCAGAACCATGGACACTGCCTTTTGAACGCCTTAGAAATGCACCTCTTCAGGCCATGCTAGCTTAACAAGCCAGAAACTCTTGTAGTTGGGCCCAACAATCTGTGTTTTAAAATTTTTTTTTTTAATGCTTTATTTATTTCTAGGAGAGAGAGAGAGAGACAGCGTGAGCAGGGGAGGGTGAGAGAGAGAGGGAGTCACAGACTGAAACAGGCTCCAGGCTCTGAGCTGGCAGTCAGCACAGAGCCCGACGCGGGGCTCGAACCCACGAACCACGAGATCATGACCTAAGCGAACGTCGGACACTTAACCGACTAAGCCACCCAGGCGCCCCAGCAATCTGTGTTTTAATAAGGCCATCAGGTGGTTCTGATGAACAGTAAATCTTGAAACCCATTGGAATGAATTTTCCACAGCACCAACTAGGAAGGTTAGACTGCATCTTCACACCATTGAAAACATGAGAACTGTTCGTCATGTGTAGCAAAAGGCCAAAGCCTACCTCTCTGTTGACTTAGCAAGTTTTAGAATAATTAAGTACATAAAACTTGTACAATAAATTTTTATCAAATTGAGGATGCTAAAAAATACATTCAGTCTTCTTTCATGCTATATGATTACATGTGAAATAATAAAACAACTTGATAGTTGGCAAATTTACATGTTTGGTCACAATATCAATTGGACAGTGGGATGCATTCTTCAGTGTCTTTGAGACACAGGGAATACTTTTTTTTTAAATTTTAATGTCAGTGTCAATGCAGTTGTCTTCTTTTACCATATTATTTTCATCTTTATATTGTTTTGTTAAACTGTTTTCTTCTAGTCTTCATCTCTCTTCTGATAGTCCCCTGTATAGTAAGGGATGTTTATAGACTATTAAAGGTTTTTTAAATAAAAATCAATTCTATCAAAGTGAGATGTCCACTCACATCTTTTGAATACTCAAAAAGTTGACTGCTCATCCTTAGATTATGATCTCAGTATTAGCTCTGCAGTCTTATAATATCACTTGCTGTTGGACTCCTTTATTTGGAGGGATCAATGACAAAGTCATTAATGAAACAAGCATACTGTTTGTGGAGAATTTTATTTTGGTGGCTAATTTCTTTTTCTTTTAATGTCTGTGGAGGAATGTGGCTTTTAAAAATATATGGAAAATAATTTCAGCTCTTGAGATCAAAGGCTGAAGCAAAAATTTTTAAATACTTATGCATATTCTTATACCCATCACACATGATAGAAAATGAAAAGTTATAGCTCCATTTTCTTGTATCTCTAGGAAGCCATAAAACTGCACATGTGACCCAGGTCATCTCATAAAGAAAAAATAATATGCAACATATAAAATACAGAGATATTTAATAGGATTATAAAATCTGGACTACCTACTTATTTTGTAGTAGCAAATTTATTCGTTATCGTCGCTGTTAATAATAGTAATATCATTATGAATCTGTGCATATATTAAGAAAAGACCACTATTTGCATTATCCACAAAAGATAATTTTCCTTCTGGGATTTAATTGTGGCTTTTGGAAGAGAGAAGTGAAGTCATTATGAAATGCAGAGATATACCTTTCTGGGTCGAACACTCATTAATATTTATGTCAGGATTTTATTTTGAGGGAGAGAGGAGGGGGTTAAATAGAAGACTCTGTGATGAGCACAAGGTGTGAAAACATGTATGCAGTATAGTGCTCTGACATGTGGATCACTGGTCGGTTTGTGAAGAGGAAAAGTTCTCCCTGGGGCAAGACAATGCAATACATTCTCTTTTCTTTCTCTCTCTCTTTCCTTTCTTTCCTTTCAAGTGAGGAGTCTCCTAATGGAAAGCTGCCTCTACCTGAAACTCAGGAGGTCCCTGGCAAACTATCTGATGAGAGAGATGGAGACTCACTATAACAGTGGCAAAATAGCAGGTTTCTTTTTGCTCTGTTATTTGTGATTGTGTTTATTCATTGGTACAGAGTCCACCTCATCTTAATCTTGATGAGTGTGGCATTCTCTTTTGCTTGGTTTCTCTCAGCTGAGCACAAGCTATTGAGGACACCACAGGAGACAATCCCTTTACAAGTGGACCACCTTAAGCTCTTTGGTCTCTCTTGCTGGTGCACACATCCATATGACATTTTGAGAATTGCATACTATTAAAGTGATTTTGTTAGCAGTTGTGAACTAGTCATTAACTGGTGGATGGAGTGGGTCAGACAAATACACAGACCTTAATTTCTACAGAGAACACAGCGTCACATTTCAGATTGTGTATGTGTGCTTAATAATTGAAGACTCTCCTTGTGTACCTTAAGAGGCCTCGTGAACTAATTCGATGAATTGTTAGGACTGGGCCAAGAGATAAGGAAGAGTCCAGGATAGAGCTGTCTTTCATGAGTCAGGCATTGAGGTCCTGACATAGCACCATAGATACTTTTCTGAGTCAGTACTGAACCATTGCCCTGTTCCAGTAATAACATGGGGATAAAATAAAACATCCTCCAAGGAGGCATTTAGTGGTGAGCTAAGGCTGAGAGCCTTCAAGGACATTTATCTCCATAGTAGCAATGTTTGACTCTTTGTGGTTTCCACATATCTTTGTAAAAGGCATTGATCGCCACTGTCAGTATGATTAGAGGAAGCACTGATGCATAGCATGTTTATGATTAAAAACAAACAAACAGACAATTCATGCACTTAACACATGTCATGAGGAAGACATTACTCTCCTGGGAAAAGATAAATTTTTACCTTTTAAAGAAATGCTTTTTATTTTTGAAGATTTTTTTTCCTTAAAAAGCTTTGGCTTTTACTTAAGATATAATCTAGTCTAAGAACCAAGAAAGTCAGAGTTGCTCTGTGATATTAACCAATTCACCTGACTTCTCTGGTTCTTATTATCCATAGCTTCAAAAGGAAATTGTTATTTCTCTGTTGTGTTCTCCACCTCCAAAATTTATGGAATTCTCTATTAGTCATTGTTCCACATAACTCTTTCCGATAAACATTTCAGGATTTACCCCATAGAGTCAAGTGTTAGAGTGATCATTAAACATTTAGCCCCTCTCCGCATGGCTTGTAACCTGTTAAATGTTGAAGAAAAGGATCTAGAATACAAAATTGTGTAAGACCTAGTTTGACCTCTGGGAATATTTAACATACTATGTAATGCAAGGAAGAAAGTGTTAAATTTCATAAGGAGTTTTCAAAGGCTAGTATACACACCAGAGTTTCTCAACCTTTCACTGTTGCCATTTGAAACAGACAATTCTTTGTTGTGGGTGGTTTCTTGTACATTTTGGTATTCTTGGCAATATCCATAGCCCAATAGATGCCAGTAGCATCCTCCTATTTGTGACAACCACAAATGTCTCTAAAGATTGCCAAGTGTCAGCTGAGGATCAGACTTGCTCTGGTTGATAACCATTATACTAGGGAAGAGCAGTCACATCTGGGGAATTTTCAGAAAAGACTCATTTAGAGACGGTTGATTTGACCTGGGTCTCAGATTACAAGGGTCTCAAATTATAAGGCTGCAGATATAAGTTGCAGTCATATTTTGCAGGATCTTGATACTCTGACCCTTGGGGAGTGCTCCAAGTTTTGGAGGGAGTTATTTTAAATGAGGATAGTGGTTCAGCATTGCTATTGGAGTAGGACAAAACTGGATTCATGGCCTGTCTCCAAAACTTTAGTTAGTTGTATGACCTTGCCTGGGTAATCTAATAGTTCCTGCCCATCATGAATACTAAATATAATAAGGTCTTTAGCACTGAGCCTGTCATAGGAGACATGTACCATGATTATGGTAACTCATGCATTAACCACAAGGTCTTGACACTCTAAAGTCTGCCTGTGAGTTACAAATATTATTGTAAGTATCTTGTTATTCATAATGAAATACTAACATGGAAATGATTATATTTTATACTCCTTAGATTCAACAATATTTTAGATAACGATGCTCTAACCAATTGATGTGCTTTCTTGAGTAGTAGACAAAAAAGTGAGTTAAAGCCAGCATATGAAAAGTGAGCTTAACCCTGCACACGTTTATGGAGAGGTATCAACACACATGTCGATCTTAATGTGCAGTGAGGTTGGGGAGCTCCTCTTTAAGCAAGTGATGGGTCTGGGAATTACAACTTCACTTGCCTACCTGACCAAACTTAAGAGTTCAGTGCCATTGTAATGTCAGGATACAGAAGTTAACCCTCACTATGGGGTCTTCATGATGCTAAACATGAAAGCTTAGAACATTCAGGCATCTGGCTCTGGGCCTTTGCTTGGGCCCCAGCCACTGAGGAAGGGTAAGACTTGGAATTGGAATCTTGGACATAGAATATAGATATAAACTGATAGAGATCTAGCTGTTAAATATTTTTAAATAAACTTGAGTTAGCTTTTTAAATCATTTTGTTAGCACTGTCTGGATTCAAGTAATTATAGAGACTAAAACTCAGTTTCCAGTTTTAAAGCTTCAACTTCAGCTTACTCAGGTCTTGAAATAAGTGGTCATGTTAGAGCTAAATTAAGGGAAATTTATATCCTGCTTAAAACTGACAGCAGTCAGTTCCCCAAAGTCAGCATCTCTGCCAAGCACTGGATGTTGTATTCCAGTGGGGGAATATTTTGCTACATGACCTGCTGAATTTGAGCCTTTACAAAAGGCTCACTACTTTATGGTACTGCTGCTTTGAAGTAAGGTATTGTACTGGTAACAAACCTTGCGACATACACACGTGCCTATTGCTAATAGATGGCGGCCTCAGCAGTGGCTATTTAAACATACCTGGGAGAGGCTTACCTGAAGAGAAAGGTGATAATAGTCACAATAGGAGATTAATTGCATATGTTCTCTGTGACATGGCATCCCATGGGAGTTAGGGATTGTTTGTGGTTTTATAAAGCATACCATAAATATCAGATTAGATTTGGCTATGACCCTGACAACACGGGGCTAATATCATTTGTCATATTCAGACGTTTCCTTTTATAAAACATCCTTGTTCAGGCTGCTACCAAGGTATGATGTCTTTGGCTCTGAGGAAATTGTTGTCCTTTTAATAGGGGGATAGAAAGACAGCAGGAGGAGGGAGATTAGGTGGGAGCAAAAGCATGTCACTTGAGGAAATGGAGAAACGTTGTCCTTACTAATTTGATTAATGAAAGTTGCTGGATATATTTTCCTATGTCTTCCAAGACTCTCATCTGTTGACCTATGTTTAATAGAAAAATCTGTGAGAGAAGAGAACCTCAGATCGTGCCAGATAGGTGGTAGCTACCTCCAGTGCTTACCTATGGTGAAATATTTTGGATTTCTCATCAAAAGAGAGAAGAGTAAAGTGAAAAGTTGGGGATATATAGTGAGAAGGAGTAACAGGACCATTTCACTGTTGTCCAGTTATTAAATACTAGAGAGTTTCACAACTGTCTGCCATTTGGCTTCAGATCTGATCCAAGAGTCTGTGTTTGAGTTAAATCTCTATATTATGTCTGTCCCCTAAGTGATCTCTTCCTAAACCCCACGCCTCTTGCTACGAAGCCTAAGTCACTGGTTTGTCTTACTGCGTTTCTAGCTCTGGTTAGAGCTCTTCTCAGACTGAATGGAATCAGAACATATTTTTACTTGTAGCAGACAGATGTTCAGAGCATGCTGCCCCACCCAAAAGAGGGGCTATGATGCATTTCCATCCATCTGGCCACTGCAGTGACCAGCAGTGACTGTGGTCCATTAACTAATTATTTTTATTTTGAATACTACTCCTTCCACCTGAGACCCTGGAGGCTTAATTCCATTAATGCTTTGCCCGTTTCTCTTTCTGTACTTTAACACATTGTGCAGCTTCTCATGACCAGTGGTTTAAATCCTTTGTTGCAGTAGGGAAGGTGTGATGTTATGAAAATACTTCCAAGAGAAGATTAGACTTGCTCTCCTGTTGCTTTAGTATTTGCGATAATTTGCATTCTGAGCTGAAGTTGAGTATGAGGATCTGGTGTATGGGACTAAATTATGGTATCCCTGTAAGAAGCTGATGCCTCACATCTAGAAAGTAAAGATAGTAAAGGTAGGTGAAGGTGGTACATGTATTCTTTCTGTTCCTCTCACTCTCCACTTCTGTTTTTCATGCCTTTCTCCCCAACTCTGTGTTTCCTTCTGTATTTCTTTGTTTCTAGCATCAGCTTCTTTTCTATTTTTTGATTTCGAGTTTACTTTCAGATTTTGAATGCTTCTCAGACTCCATCACATTGTGGGAAAAATTATTTTTCTGTGGCTGTGTTTGTTAAAAATAGGTTATCCATTTCATTAATTTACTCATTAACTTATTCATTCTCAACCATTCTCTCTTGAACATTTACAGAGTATCAGATCCTGAGCCAGGATGAGAAAGAACAGCCCTTAAGGCACTTAAAAATAATTACAAGGCCATGTGGTATTATGAAGGGAATATTTGCCAAGTTCTAAGAGAATCCAATAGAAGGAATTACTAAAAGGTGGGGAGGGAAGATATTGGAGAAAGTACCATAGAGTAGTGATGTTTGAGATGAACCTTGCTGGCTTAGTAGCTGGGTATAACCACTGCAGTCAGAGGCATGTACAAAGGCATAGAGCATGAGAGAGCCTTGCACAGTGGCATTGAGTGAGGATAGTAATTTAATTTGTTCTGACTTGAACAGAAGATAAGAATGGACTGATTAGAGATGGGCTTAGATAGACAGTTTGGCAGGGGCTTTCTATTAGCTTTCTTTTAGAAAATTAGCATCAGTAGAAATGTGCCATTTGGGTTCAAAGGGAGAAATTCAAGGCATGGAGACTTATATGGAGGTGTTTGCAATAATCCAGCCATAAATAGAAGATTATAGTATGTGGAAATAGAGGTAGACAGTATGAAAGCATGTGGACATTAGCCTTGGGTTAAAAGGTTAGATGATATTTTTTGGATGAGAACATATTGAGCTGGTATGTGAAGGATGGTAGGCTGAGATTAAGAAGAAGAAAGGAAGTTTTCTAGGTAAAATAGAACAGAGGTGAGCACTAGTTATCTAGATGGATAGACAGGGTGACAGAGCAAGGGCACAATTCAATTAGTCTTAGAGGAATATAACCTGAGATGTAGGAGAGGTGAGGCTAAAACCATAGGTGGGAACTGATCACAGCAGATCTCATGTTCCATGATCAGAAGCTGGAGCTTGTCTTGTAGGTGATGGGAGACGCTGAAAGATGTCAGTGAAGGAAGTGACGCAGAAAGATCTGCATTTTAAAGATCTTACTCTTCCTGGATGCCTGGGTGGTTCAGTCAGTTAAGTGTCTGACTCTTGATTTCTGCCCAGGTCATGATCTTAGGGTTTGTGAGATGGAGCACCACATCGGACTCTATGCTGACAGCATGGAGACTGCTTGGGATTCTCTCTCTCTCTCTGTCTCCCCCTCTCTCCCCCTCTCCCCTCCTTCCTTGCTCCTCACTCATTCTCTATCTCACTCTCACTGTTGTGCTCTAAATAAATAAAGAAAGAAATAAATACACTTTAAAAACTAGTGGAAGATTAAAATCCTTTTATGTAGAGGATGGAATTGAGGTAGGCAGGTTTAGAAGTAGAGACATGCACAGGAGGCCTTTGGAATAGCCCAGGCAAGAGATGCAGAAAGTAAAAACCAGGATGGAAATAATGTGGACAGAGTCTAGTCATAGTTACCAACTCATACCAAGTCTTTTCTTATGTGGTCAGATAATAGCTGGTGTCTTGCCTTGGGTGTGTTTGGAAGTAGAACCTGAAATAAGAACAGAAGTGGAAGTAGTGTAGTTTGGAGAGAGAGAAAAAACCAACAGGGAAATGGTAAGAGAGGGAAGGAAATTTGGCCAATGGAGGACACATTTTCAAATCACTGTAATTACACTGTGGGTAACTGGTGCTTAATCCTGTTGAAGAACTTTGGAAGGCGTTATGGAAGATACAATTTACACTTACCCACCCAAGAGAGATTCCAGATCAAGATGGTAACAGGAGGCTCCTGAATTTTCCTTCTCCTGGATACGCTGAATATATAGAGCTACACATGAAGCAATTTCCTCTGAGAGAATCTCCCTCTGACGCATGCTTTTGTCATAACTCCCATCCCTGGCACAGTGTCAAGTAATTTAAAAGTATCTTTCTGAGGAGCAAAGGGTTTAGAATATGTGTCTAGCACCCCAACTTTTAAGGGTACCATCTGAGGGCTGGGACCTCAAATCATCCAGCTCTGTAAGCCAGTGGGGCTTGCATTCATGAGTTCCATATGATTATAGCAAACAGAGCAGATTTTAAATGAGTGCAGTACCACCCTTCAGGGCTGTATGCTTGGACTCCATGCAGAGGGAGGAGCCAAAAACACCATGTCCCAGCTTCTCCCTAGAAGAAATTTAAGTGCATAACTTCCCAGCTGCTGCCTGGTGAGTTCACATTCTAATTAGCCTGCATCTAGGTTTTTACCATTATTTTCCCAGGATCCTGAAAGTTCCAGTGAGCAGTTTTGCTGCATCTTTCCTCTGGTTCACTCCAATAATAAAACCAAGTTGCTAGCTTCTTCCTAGAAGGAGCTTGTCCATATTCTTAGCTCCTAACTTTTATGACAGCCATCCAAGGGATGGTCCCTCAAATCACTTACTTCTGATAGCCAACAAGGCTTGGCATCCCTGAGTCCCACAGTACCATATTAACAACAAAAAGGAGTTTTCAAGCAGATGTGTAAGCACTTCCTATAGCTACCCAACCTGGGCTTCATGTAGGAGGAACAGATAAAAACTCCATTTTCCAGTTTCTGCTTGGAAGGGATTTGACTACATACTTTCCCAGCTTCAGTCTAAAGGTTCCAGCTTCTAATTGGCCTGCACATGGGAGCTGACTGGAATCTTCCTGGGAGCCTGAGAGACTTCATGGACATATCCCCTACTGTCTTCCCCTGGCTTAATCCAGTAGTTAAAAATAGGACTCCAGCTTCTCCCTAGAAGGAGCTCATTATCACATCTAGCATCCAAGTGTTAGGGTTACCACCTAAGGAATTGACCGCCAAATAACCTAGCTCTAGATTCTTAAGGGTGGTTGGGGGGCAGGGGGAATGCCTTGGGGGCTCAGTCAGTTAAGTGTCTGACCTTGGCTCAGATCATAATCTCATGGCTCATAGGCTTGAGTCTCACATCAGGCTCTGTGCTGAAAGCTTGAAGCCTGGAGCCTGCTTCATATTCTGTTTCCCTCTCTCTCTGCCTCCCTCCCCTGCTTGCTCTCTCTTTCTCTCAAATATAAATAAACATTAAATAAATTCTTTTAGAATCTGGTGGGATTCAGCATTCAATTCCTAGGACTGTGTAAGACAATATGTTGGTTCTCTCTGGGTGCACAAGCTTTCCCAGTGACTGTTCCATTTGACTTAGCACAGAGTGAGTGAGCAGAAACATTCAGCTTCTGATTTCTCTCTGATAGGTACTAGACTGCATATCTCATGTTCCAGTTTTCCCAGCTGCTGGCTGAAGATTGGGCTTTCAATTAGCCTGCATTGGGAAACTTAAGGGGTTAGCAGTTAGTGATCTTCAGGAAGAATGAAGAGGTATGTAAGCATTTCATATGCCTTTGAGTCACTGGTGGGTCTTAGCACAGCCCCAACTATTGGGAGCCACTAATAACAAAAACAGTGGCTTAGACAGTGAAAAAGTTTTGAGAGGCAACCAGGATTTTGGGTCAGACTGATTGACAAAGCTTACCTTCTACATGAGATCAGTCTGTCAAGACTCGGAGATGTAACCCGGAGATGTAACTTTCTAATGCATAGGAACCAACAAAGACTCAAGAAAATGAAGAAACAGAGTGTGTTCTAATAAAAGAACAAGAGATTATTTTTGCTCTTGATTCCCTTGCTTTTGGGGATGTGTCAAGTAAGAAGTTGCTGCGGTGGAGGTCAAGGAGGTTGTTTCCTGCTTTCTCCTCTAGGGTGTTGATAGTTTCCTGTCTCACATTCAGGTCCTTTATCCATTTTGAGTTAATTTTTGTGCATGGTGTGAGAAAATGATCTAGTTTCATTCTTCTGCATGTTGCTGTCCAGTTCTCCCAACAGCATCTGTTAAAAAGGCTGTCTTTTTTCCATTGGATATTCTTTCCTGCTTTGTCAAAGATCAGTTGGCTGTATACTTTTGGGTCCACTTCTGAGTTCTCAATTCTGTTCCATTGGTCTATAAGTCTGTTTTTGTGCCAATACCATACTGTCTTGATGAAGACAGCTTTGTAGTAAAGGCTAAAGTCTGGGATGGTGATCCCTCCCGTTTTGGTTTTATTTTTCAGAATTACTTTGGCTATTCGGGGTCTTTTGTGGTTCCATACAAATTTTTGGATAGTTTGTTCTAGTTTTGAGAAGTATGCTGGTGCAATTTTGATTGGAATTGCATTGAATGTGTAGAGTGCTTTAGGTAGTAATGACATCTTAACTATATTTATTCTTCCTATCCATGAGCATGGAATGTTTTTCCATTTCTTTGTGTCTTCTTCAATTTCCTTCATAAGTTTTCTATAGTTTTCATCATACAGATCTCTTGTATCTTTGGTTAGGTTTATTCCGAGGTATTTTATGGTTAATCAGAGAACTCTAGATGCTGGCGAGGATGTGGAGAAACGGGCACCCTCCTACACTGTTGGTGGGAATGTAAATTGGTACAGCCCCTCTGGAAAACAGTGTGGAGGTTCCTCAGGAAACTAACAATAGAACTCCCTTATGACCCAGCAATAGCATTGCTAGGAATTTACCCAAAGGATACAGAAATGCTGAGGCATAGGAGCACATGTACCCCAATGTTCATAGCAGCATTCTCCACAATAGCTAAAACATGGAAAGAGCCTAAGTGTCCATCAACAGATGAATGGATCAAGAAGATGTGGTTTATCTATACCATGGAATACTACATGGCAATGAGAAAGAATGAAATCTGGCCATGTGTAGCAACATGGATGGACCTTGAGGGTGTTATGCTGAGCGAAATAAGTCAGGCAGAGAAGGACAAATATCATATGTTTGCACGTATAGGAGGATTAGGAGGAACTTGACGGAGGAACAAGGGGGAGAAGAAGGGGGGAAATGGTGGGGGAAAGGGAGAGAGGCAAACCATGAGAGACTCTTGAATGCTGACAAAAACTGAGGACTGATGGATGTGGGGGGGGGGGGGGTGGGCATGGAGGAGGGCACTTTGGGGATGAGCACTGAGTGTTATGTGGAAACTAATTTGACAATAAACTATTTAAAAAAAAAAAAAAAAAAAAGAACAAGAGAAATATCCAGAAACTGATCTTGATGAAATAAGTGCTTTGCCTGGCAGAGAATTAATTAAAGATAATGATCATATAGATGTTTACCAAGATCAGGAGAACAGTACAGAAATACAGTGAAGATTTTAACAAAATAGAAATAAGAAATAGAATAAAAGTAGAAATCCTAAAACTGCATAATAACATACCTGAATTGAAAAATTCATTAGTGGTACGCTTCAATTACAGACTAGATCAAATGGAAGAGAAGATTAATGAACCTAAAGACAGGACAGTGAAACTCATCCAATCAGAACAAAAAGAATGAAGAAAAAAAGTGAAGATAGCTTAAGAGACTTATGGGATACAAGTAGATGGACCCATATCACATTATAGAAGTCTCAGAGAAGAGAGAGAAAAAGTTTTAGAAAAAATAATGGCTGAAAACTTTCCTAACTTGATTTACAGACCCAGGAAGACCAAAAGGTAGATGAATCAAAAGACACCCTTACTGAGACACATTATAATTAAGTCTTCAAAAATTAAAGACAAAGATTCTTAAAAGCAGCAATAGAAAAGCAACTTTATACACACTAGGGAACTCTGCATAGGGACTTTAAGTAGATTTTTCACTGGAAGCCTTGCAGGACCGAAGGGAGCTGGATGATACAGTCAGAGCACTAAAGGAAAACTGTGAAACAAGAATATCCTACTCAGCAAAGTTGTCCATCAGAATTGAAGGAGAGATCTGCAGTAGAAGATCAGGCTACCATGCACCGAAATAGTAAAGCCCTAAGGAATACGAGCAGTGCAACATATTTTTTTGCCAACTCAGTTTAAAAAAAGAAAACTGGGTTCACTCCCAGATTTTGTCTTGGGTCAATGGCTAGATGGTAATTCCATTAACTTAGAGAACATGAGAATAGAAATGGGTTTAGGAAAAAAAATTGAATTCAGTTTTGAACATATTGCCTTTGAGTTGTCTGTAGGATATTCAGGTGACTGAGGATTTTTAAACTCAGGGATATGGTCCGGAACAGGAGATTTAGATTTGGAACTCATCAGCATATAGGTAATGTTGAAATCATGGGGTGAAATGAAATTGAGGGAGATTGTGCAGAGTGAGAAGAATTGTAGGCCAAGGAGAGAATCTCAGAGACCACCAGCATTTGAAGCATGTCAAGAGGAAGAGGTGCCTTTGTCAGGAAAAGAGAGAAAATGGACAGTGGCACTTGGAGAACAAGGATAATATTGAGTCACAGACACCAGTAAACTAGAGAGATTCAATAAGGAAGAAGTTGGAAGTTATAACTGCAATCAATAATAATATAGAGGTTTAATAGTGTACATCTAATGGGTAACCATTTGGTCTTAATGCTAGTAAGAATAGCTTTCAGTAGAATGGTAGATGGAAGATTAATTTAGGAGACTACCTACTTCTACATGTGAAGGAGAGGGAGATTAGATGATGGGTAGTGGGAGATTTAATTTCAAACCAGGGTTTATGGCATATTTATAGAGCAAACGTAGAAGGAATCAGAGTAACAAGTTGAATGCAGTGGGAAGAGAAGGACTATGCAGTGTAGCAAGATCCCAGAAAAGTGAATACTAAAAAATTTAAGTGAAGGGAATGATTAAGCAGAAATAATACCTCATCCTATAGGACTGAAAGAAAGAGGATAAAGTTCAGTATGGGTGAATTTAAGTTAGTAGAAGGTAGAAAGTAGGAACACACAGATAAGTGTGTTTTGCAGCATTAGTACTCGTGATGAGTCAAGAGGCTAGATCCTCTGCTAATACTGCATGGAGTCTAGAAAAGAATGATTAAAGTTTGGAAAACTTAGGGAAATGGGAGAGGGAATTTTTTGAGTTCAGATAAAAGGGTTGCTAGACCCCACTGATTTTGCAGATTGAGGATTTTTAGCAGTGTGACTACCTGATTTTTTTCCTAGTAGTGCTCAGCTATTTGAATGTGGACACAGCAAAGATTGAATTGTAGCACTGATCTCTGTTTGAGGTTTCATAGGGCAGGGGAGGTCCACAAGACAGGGGTGCAAAGAACCCTTAATTTTCTTTGCACTCACGATACGTGTCCATTATGTGTTGGAGGATGGGGTACTTTTCACATTGTGATAACTTCAGAACCCAGGCTGATGGAAGATCCATCTGGTGATCTTCATAGTTACTATAGTCACTGTGTCAGGAGGGAAGGATTTGTCAAGTCCCATACTGCTTCTTAGAGTTTCCACCTGGAAGTGACACACATCCAAGCTTTTCACAGTTATTGAACATGTGAAATCACCTCTGCTCACTCCTAATTTCAAAGTGGGAAGGAAGGTACAATAAATACTACCATATGCTCAACAGGAGAGACAAAAACTTATAAACTGTTTGAACGGCCACTTTCATTTGGGCTTCTATGATAATGTATTTTACCATTCACATTGTCTTACTGTCTTTTTGCTTCCTACCTCCTAGCCCGTATTACCTATGATGTGTCCACATATTCTCAATTTGGGTCTTAGCTAGTTATATTTTCAGTTGTTTCCCTGAGTACTCACTTACTCACTCTTGTCTTGAAGTGATTTCCAGGTTCATGATCCAACACTGGACCTCATTACTTTCTCTAATTTCATACTGTTAACTTTATCCTAAATATTTCTACCTGCATGTGTTTCTTTGTTATCAATTGGAGATCCAAAATAGTAGTCACAAAATAACCTCCACTTTTATTTCCCTAGTTTTGCTACTGGTTCTTCTGGAGATCCTGTTTCACAGTCTTTAGAATGCTATCAACATCCTTTCTTTCCCTTGAGTTCCAGTATTTGTTTTTACTTCATTATTTGTAGACATAGACATAGACGTGTTCAAAAAATATTGGCTGGTGATCTTATTTTTACATTCTTTCCTTCACTTTTTTTTTGAAGTTTCAAAGAATAACACTAGAACCACTTTCTGATGAAATATCTTTCTCCTGTACATATTTTTTACTAGGTCAGAGTGGAATCTTTTCCTTCCCCTTCTCTGCCTATCCATTACTAGTTGAAGTAAATTTTTGATGTAGAAAATAGAAACAAAAAGGTCATAAATTACAAGTATACACCTGTGTAGTAATCACTGCGATAGAGAAATGGAGTACTACTGTTTTCCAGAAGCTATCCCATTCTCCTGCCTAGACACGGCAGCGTCTCTCTGCCCCCAATGATAAGGACTGTGTAGCACAATGGATTGTTTTGCCTACTTGTGAAATTTATGTGGATGGGGTCAGGTGATAGGCATTTTTTTGTCTTTGGGTTCTTTGTAAAATTCATTCATAGAGTTGCATGTATCATGGCTCTATAATATTTTATTACTTAAATATATCCCATTTTATTCTGCCAGAGATGTACATTTGTGCTGTTTCCAGTTATACATTATGAATAGAGCTGTTATGAACATTCTTAGGCACGTACTTTGTTGCATCTCTGTATTCATTCCCATTGGAAATTTGCATTTCTGAGTCAACGGGAATTTATATGTCACAATTTACTACTAATGGTTTTTCAAAGAGATTATACTAATAGATACTCCCATGACTACATATGAAAGTATCAACTGACCCATGTCCTTGAAAACATTTGAAGTATCTTTATTTTAGTCATTTTGGTGGATGTTTTAAACATAGTCATTTTGTGGTTTTTATTTAAATTTCTATGATAACTAGAGAATTGGAGCACTTTTTTTATGTGGTATCAATATTTGGATATCCTTTTTTGTAAACTGGTTGTTGAAGTTTCATGCCTACATTTTTATTGAGTTATCTGGCTTTATAGCTTTCTAGGAATCATTTACATGTTATGGGAATGAGGTGTGTGCCAGATATGCTTCATGTTGCATACAAAACTCAAATCTAAATGGATTCTAGATTTAAGTGAGAATGGAAAAACAGTAGAGTATCTTTAAGGGAGAGAGCCCCTAAAAAGGACATAAAAATGCTAATCATAAAGGGAATAATTGAAAAATTGAAATACATTAAAATGGAAAACTTCTATTTCAACAGTCTACCTTTATTTTCATCTAGGTGTGAGTGACCTGCATCTTGCTCTTGTCCAAATGCTTAAGTTATTTGCCTTGCACCTATGGATAGATGCTTCAATGTATCCAGAAACAAACAAACAGACATGTGATTATAAATAGTCTTTATTTTATTTTTAGTTTTCTTTAGGTTCATGTTTGGAGCAGTTCCCATCTTGAGAAAATTAGTTGGTGAGATAAAAACATAATCTCCAGACCTTCACTAAACTTCTCACTGAACCGTATTCTAATTTAAGTATGAAAATTACAAATTTGGAATGTTTTTCCTTATTATTCAAGGTATTTACTTTGTTTAAATAGTTAAGAGTATTGGGATTACACAGACTATGGAAGACAGGAATACGTTAGGTCACATTAAATTGTTCCTGTTAGGTTGTGCTTGGGCATGATTAAACTAGCAGACCAGTGCCATATGTTTTCTTGTTGTTGGTTGTTTGGTTGTTTGTTTTAGCATGCATATTGATAGAATGAAGCCCCTTTTTTACCCATTAATTTCCTAAGTGGGATTCCATTTGATAACTTACATAGAATGGACAAAGCTAAGGGTTGACATGATGCTTAGGATCAACTTATCCAGATAGTAGGAGTCCTAGAATACATATGAAAAAGCCCTGAAATACGATTAAGGAGGATAGAAGGATGTGTTTGAAGTCTTTGCTGAATCATTTAAGAACTAAACGATTTTAGACTGGGCTTATCACTTTTGTTTTGACTCAACTTTTTTTTTTTTTTTTTTTTAATAATGAGATGATTCTGGGGCCTGGGTGGCTTAGTTGGTTAAGCGTCTGACTTTCGCTTGGGTCATGATCTCACGGTTCGTGGGTTCGAGCCCCGCGTCGGGCTCTGTGCTGACTGCCAGCTCAGAGCCTGGAGCCTGTTTCAGTCTGTGACTCCCTCTCTCTCTGACCCTCCCCTGCTCACACTGTCTCTCTCTCTGTCTCCTAGAAATAAATTTAAAAAAAATGTTAAAAAAAAAATAATGAGATGATTCTTCTCAGTCAGTTTCAGAATTTTACATATTTTATTATGGTGAAGGATAATGACATTTTAAAACTCAGCAATAAGGAGAGTAAAAAAGAGGTACTCGGGGT
This sequence comes from Hyaena hyaena, assembly GCF_003009895.1. Lineage (NCBI taxonomy): Eukaryota > Metazoa > Chordata > Mammalia > Carnivora > Hyaenidae > Hyaena > Hyaena hyaena. The sequence goes on from NW_024081699.1 coordinate 471,065, forward strand.
AGCCTTTCCTATCCATTGTATGTATTTTAGTTCTGCAAGTACCTGAAAAAAAGAATGGGAAAGCTGGATCCTACTTTAATTCCTATTCAAGCTACTTTGTGAGGGTTGTATATTCAGGAGAGGTATTCTGTCTTCAGAGGCAGTGACTAAGTAGAGGAGCCTGAGAGTGATGTGGGGAACAGCTCTGTTTAAAACAGTAGCCTCAATTCATGGGTACCTTAGCCGGAAAAAGGAATTAGAGATAAGAGCGCCTTACAGACAGGATTAAAAAAAAATAGAAAAGGCTTTTTGGTTTTAACCTAGGAGAGAACATTACTAAAAAAAAAATGCAGGAATACAAAACACTACAAGGAACTGAGAACGAAAAATTACAAATCTTTAAAGATTTTCACCTAGGTAGAATGAAAGGTATTCTCTGTACAGGTGAATTAAAAGGAAGGGAAAATGGAAGAAATGATTACAAATGTGTAAGCATGAGGAATTGGCAAAGAAAAGAAAAATAGCCCAAAGGTGAATAAAAATAAAGGGCATAGTCTTCGGGACTGTGAATTAGAAATAGAGCTTCATTCAAGTGAGGTGGGGCAGGAGAAAAGTGAAAGACAGTGGGTTTATGAGTCACTCACCAGAACAGAGCAAGTTCCTATCTTTAGGTGAGTAATGATGGAAAACTAGTGGGGAACTGGCATGGCTTATATGTAAATTTTCCTTAAAACTGTCAGGAGGATCCTTTCTTGTTGGGATCATTTCAAAAGCCCCAGGGCCACTGTAGGAAGGGAAAGGAGGAGGAGGCTTTAAATATAGTAGGAGTCAGGATTCCGGGTGGAGAAGAGCATGGGGGAGGGGTGCTGTAAATAGAGTCTCATTAGAGACAAGCTTGGCGCCTGATTAATTATGGAGTACTTGATAAATAGCGTCCTAAAGTCATGGAAATCAGGAGAAAAGGTACAGATAATTGAATCGAATTGAAGAACTGGCAGTGTTGAGAGCATCATTAACATATTTTTGCTGTTGTTGTTCATCTTGGCATGCACCCTTGTCACCACTGACTCTGGGCTCTGGCCGCTGCTCGCTTTGGTGGGAGACAGAGAGATAGGGAAAGAGAATGGCAAGTAGAAGCTGTTGTCCTATAATAAAAGGCCCGTGGTACACTGGGGTTTGTAACGGGTCCTGTCCTCTGTAGCAGTCTCTACCTTTATCTTTTTCCATTTTGCAGAATTAACTTTCCTAAAGCACGTCAGTGTCCTTTCCCACAGAAGTCAGCCTGGGTGCCAGGTGGAGGTTCTCAAGGTGGATCATTTTGGATTGTGCTTAGAAAACTAATACAGATGATAAGTTTTCTCTGAAGGTTCTCTTGCTGGTGGTCATTTGCTTGGTATGCTGAATTAGACAAGTTAAGTTTTCCATTTGAGACAATGTCATAAAACATTGCAGGGTTTGAGTAGATAGCTTTGTGCTTGGCATGGTGCACGTGCCTTTAAAAATGTAAATTTTGTAGTTTTAAAACATTTTTGTTCTCCCTGTAGATATCTGAGCTCTTTAGGAATTTGTGTGTTTTTTTTAAATTAATATACTAGCATTAAATTTTGAGAGAAAATTTGTAATACAAATACTTAGAGATTGGTCTAGGAGCAAATTTGATGAAACAAATCAAGAAGCGATAGTAATTCCACATCCCTCCCTGCCGGAGGAAAGTGGGTCCCTACCCAGGGACTTTGTGGCACTTGTGCATGGAGATTGAGCTGCCCTCTGAGACTGCCTGTTCCAGGTCACCGGGATATTGCCTGACGGGCTGGGTTATGCCTGTGGCCTGTAGTGGGGTATGTGAAGATGGGGAGCAACATAGAGACAGCCAGGGTCTGAGCAGCAGCACCTGCTTTTGCTGGCTTTTCAGTGCAGATAATAAAATAGCTTGGAGAGTATCATGTGAGCTAGAACTGTTCTGTAGAAAATACCAGCAATTGGGATCCTGCCAAGCTTTATCTATCCCAAGTGTTTTTCTACTCAGTTAATTTTTCTTCTTTTTTTTTTTTAAACAAAAATAAAAACTAGTCCAGATTGAATAAAAATTGACCTAAATGCTCATTAGGACACAAACTCAATCTCTCTTAAGACTTCATGTATTTACACAGAAGCCACAATAAAACCATCCTTTTACAGGAGCCCCAGGACATGGATAAGCTTACGAGCTGGACTCCAGAGAGTGCTCACAGGCAAATGAATAGACACTGGAACATGAGTAGCAGTGTTTCTCCATAGCTTAGGGGCCTTTTCCTGAAAATCTTTATGCTACTTTTGCTTCGCCTCACCCAGGAATTTTCCTTATGCTTATATTTGTCCCCCCACCCCATGTTAGTAGTAAGTTGATTCAAACATGATTTTTTAAAGGGCACTCTAATATTTCCTTTGGCATTGAACAGTAATATTTCACAATGTTTTCCCAGGTGAATCACACAGTTCTTCCACAGTGTAACTAGTGGACCAGCCAGAGGCTCAAGAATAGTTTATGTATGAAAACTAGTCAGAGAGCTCATGTCAAACATCTCCTAGGAACAGGGCAACATGCTGTGTTCCAAGATATCTACCATGACTGGTTCTTGACAAAATGAATGTGTAATATTTCACAAATACCTGAAAAGTTACAATATTTTAGATGAGCCATATTTTTAGTTCAGAAAATCCAGGCAGAGGTCTTGTGGTTCACCCTCAATTCTTTAGCTAATGAGACATCTTCATTGTTTTTTTTTAATTATTGTTTTTATCTGGGTCTGGGAGTCAGGCTTAGAGCAGCAATGCTATATACACACATACATATGTGTGTATATATGTGTATATATATGTATGTGTGTGTATATGTATATATACACATACATATATATGTATAATCTTTTGTGGCTGTTGGTCTTGTTCTCATAATATTCAGTTCCAGCATTTCACAGTTTACCAGGAGGTACAGCTCATCAAGAGACTCAGGAATAAAACTTTTAGACTAGTTTGATTCAGTCTTTGGTGAACACCACGCTTGCTCCATTCATTTGATCTAGAATCCTCATGGAAATTTCAAGGACCATGCAAACTCAATTCACAATTGTCTTGAACCACTAGGAAAAAAATGAATAAAAAATAGACCTCAAGACCTGAGCAAATAAGTTATTTTTTCATAGAACCACCTTTCCTAAGTTCTTTTTTTAAATGTTTATTTATTTTGAGAGAAAGAGAGAGAGAGAGAGAGAGAGAGAAAGAGGCAGGCAGGCAGGCAACGTTAGGGTCAGAGACAGAAGGAGAGAGAGAGAATCCCAAGAAACCTCCAACCCTCAGTGCAGAGCCCACATGGGGTTCAATCTCAGGACCCTGAGCTCATGACCTGGGCAGAAATGAAGAGCCAGATGCTTGACCAACTGAGCCACAAAGGTGCCCCTCCAAAATTCTATATGACATGAAAATAAACAAATTGGGATTTCAATAAATTATATGACAGAGTCATGGGAATCAGCAGGAAAAGTTCTTGTTTTATTATTCCCTAAATTTCATCTAGAGTTGTAATTTAAGGAAAAAAATTAAAATCTAAACAATGACTTTTTGGGAATCAGTTTTCCTTTAATAACCTTTTCTCTTTTTAAAATGCTTATGTATATAAAGAGATTTTCTTGCATAAAAGTATTTATCCATTGGTGATTTGTCAAATCATCCTTGTTAGTAAAAAGCTCCCATCTCAGTATGCTCTTCATTCTTACACAGGCTGATCGCAACTCCTACATTGTCATGCTTTCGTATGCCTTAATATGGGAAAGACGGCAACCAGACACTTGTTATAATTAAAATGTAACAGATACTGAAGGGAGTTGACTGATTTCTTCTCACTTTCTATTTATTGCACCTCACAGTGTCATTTTCATTTATAACCAATATCTCATTGTGTATATTAGTTCAACTTGTGGTTACTTGTACATTTTTGAACTTCTCTTTGACTTAAAAAAACTCATTTAATAACATTTTAAACTCTTGTGTTTAATTCCCTCTTCTAGGGAAGAGCATAGTTTAGTAGTTAAGGAGATTTAATGAGCATACTTTGTAATTTAAGAATGTAAATGAAATTGTTGCTAGAACTGACATCTCTGAGCCAGCCACAACTCATGGATATGTTTTATTAAAGTAAACATCCAGAGGAGAAGAGGAAGAGACAATCAGACATTTAGATATTTTGTCAACATGCTGTTAAATGTCCAGATGTTTTAGAGACATCTGGTATTTGACAATTTTGTTTAACTCACGGCTGTTTACTGTTACATAAATATGTCCCCTTAATTTGAAGACCCCAATAATCTCTTAAAACAGTGAGTTTCATTATAGCATATAAGAACTCAGAGTAAGAAATATATTTTATATCATGACCCAGTGTATTTGTACATAATCACACCTACATCCACATCCCTGCTGCACATGAATGCATAAATAAAACAACAGTTTCACAAAGTAATATATAGCCTTACTCCATGTAATGAATTGTTATATTTTCTATTCCATTCCATTATTTAAGAAAAATAACTCTCTATATTAATTCTACTGCCTATAGAATCAGTGGGTTACAATTCTCATTTCAAAAACTTTTATTTTAAGGTATCTCTGACCTGGGCTGTCACTCTCATAGGATAGTATAGACATTACAGAGTGGTATGCAACCTTTCAGTAATGTTCAGAAAATGAGTGCAGCTCAAATTTTATTCTTGACAAGTATACTATATGTATTTATAATATATTTTTTCTGTGGGATTCCCACCAAGGAAAGAAAGTAAGGTTGGAGTTAGGGGACAAATTTTCTCATGTTTGATTGCTTTTCAACAGTTTTAATTGTCAACCTTAGTGAAGATTCCCTGGAGAGAAAATTAGCTATAAGTAGCAGTAAGTAAGATGCTGGCTCACTCAGGAGTTGTAAGCTATGTGAAACAACCATTTCCAAGTACAATTCTTTATTTAAGAAGGGTGTAGGAGCCTCAGTGTATCACATTTGGCTCGGCAGATGGGGAATGACTTACTGTCCCATTATCAGAAGGTCCTTAAATCTTCTATTTTATGAACACCTAGTACCTACAAATCACCTGCTTGCACTGAGCACATCACCTCCTTTATGTCTTAGTGATCTAAGGGTGAAAATGTCAGAAGACATCTTGTTTATTTGGTAGCCTCTTATCTATTTAGGCTATTTAGGTGATTCTTCTGACCACGCTACTTTTCTAGGCCTAAAGGAAATCTCTCTAGGGTCCTTATTACCTCCAGAGATTCAGAAACACTAGAATCTTTACACAAGATGATTCATATGAATTCCAGAAAAATGAAAATCTCTACTTTCTTTAATGATACCTGTGGAAGAAGAACAAGCCTTAGGCTTTCATAATGTACACAAATATTTTCTTTTCTGCAAAATACTGATTGGATCTCTCTTAAATTATTCCTGCTTAACTCTGAACATAATTTCTCATTTTCTCTATGGAGGTGGAAAACAATTGCTTGTCACCACTTTTGTAAAAACAAAAAAAATACCGCCCCCCCCCCGATATTTATGTATTTAACTGAAGGATGAATAATCCCAATCTCAAGGTTTTTTTTCTCAAATATTTTCAAAATACTTTCTTTGTTTTTCTACACTATTTTGATGTTCTTACCTTCTGCCCTTCATTGTGGAGACCAGAAATCTAGCCAATATACTAGTTTGGCTATGGAAAAAAAACTATTAGTGTCAGGGTTCCTAAACATTAGCCTTCTAATCATGCATCCCAGCCTTTTCTGTATTCATGATTTATATTAAGGATTTATCTTAAACTATATGTTGAGTACATATTTCTCCAACTATATGTTGAGTACCCTTAACTACATGGCCATTTGATGAATATATTTTGACTTCTAGATTTATACATTTGTTTTTCTTCCCATTCTTTATTGTTCCTTTGCAATTAGACATATTCATTTTCGTTCCTAGAGCTTCCCATTTGCACTTGGCTACTTTGCCAATTTCTGCAGGTAATTGAATCCTAGTCTAACTTTTTTACTACTCCTAAGGTTTGTGTAACCTAAGGAATTAAAAATCAACTCTAGTCCCATTATTCAGATAATCAGTGAAATGGTCTTATATCCACAACTGACTCATCTTGAACACCAGTTATTAAATTTATCCAAAACAATATCAAATGATGAATCCCTGATGTATCATATCGACACAGATGACTGTAGGGATATAAGAAACTAGTGGTTCTACGATTCGAATACTTCCTAGTGTATGGAATTCCCATGGCAGCTGCTCATCTACCAAAATTCATTGAAATATGTTAGGAATTACAAAAAGCTATGGCCATATGGAAAACGCATTGGCTGCCAGTTTGTTTTCAGATAGTATACCGTACTCAAAATTGAATTTGTTTCTTGTTCCTTGTATAGAGCATTGCATTTGGTCAGATTTAGCTCATTTAAATGTTACTGTGAAATGATCTAACACAATCCAGGTATGAACTGTACATACTAACTGAACTCTTGGTTGGGAGGAAGACTTGATTTTGTTTCATGATTCTGTTGGAGTCCAGGTGATGGGGACATCTGGTAATGAAAGAAGACTGGGAAGAAAATATCCTCCATGTTTGAGAATGTTATTTAGGACTTTAACCTGCTTTCAAGATGAAATGTACAATATGCAAATAAAATGTTCTAGTTAAATATAGTGTTCTACTACATGGGAAGTCCAATGTGGAGTTATACTCTAGAGGGCCATGAGAGATAGTTAATAGTCCCTAGGCTGGGATGAACAGTAGGGAGAAAACCATTAGGAGAAAACAGTGCTTTTTGAATCTCAAATACTGGAGAAGTAGTGAACTCCAGAAATGACACAGTATAATTTCCAAACCTATGATGGAGAATTGCATTAATTACATCTCAAACATTTCTCCAAATTTCTTAAGAATCTTGGCTATTTATAGCTTTTATTGCTGTGTATTGTGTTTCAGCATACGTCTTGCATGTAGGTATTTTTTTTCCTTCACTAGGAGTGATTCGTTTTTAAGCATGTTATTAGCAGGAATGCATACACTCACTGACAATGAGAAATTATGTAGGGATTCATTGAAATGGAAACAAATGGAAAAGTACTTAGAGTTTTGTTCATCCTGTTAGTCCAGTTTTTTCCCCCTACTCACTAGGTATCTATTGACTTCATACTCTGTACAGTTGGTAATAGGATAAAAAAGAAATATGAAATATAGAGCCTGCCTTTTATAAGTTCACAGATTACATAAGAATATAAGACTAATTCATATGAAACCATGCATAATGATAAGAGGTGGTAAGTACTTGAGGCCAAAATTAGCAAGAAAGAGTACAGTATGGACTTTTGTGGCCTTGTAGGGGTTAGATAATGAAGAAGACCTAGAATTACCTGCTTCAGACTATAAGCTTACCCTAGGCCACATTTTGGGGTAGTTCTCTCTCTGGGGAGGAGGAATTCATGAAACTTCACTCATATGGGTGACTCAGAATCACATCAGCCTTTTTGCTGCTCCAGTTATGTCCTGTGCTCCAGTGCTGGGGCTTGAACCCCTGTGTTGTGTCTAGGACGAGCTATAGTCCTATACTCTGCTGCCGATTATTTAATCTTGTTCTCCTATGCTTTTGTGCCTTTGATATTCAAACAAGGAATGCACTGGGATGCCTGGGGCTCAGTTGGTTAAGAATCTGACTCTTCAGGCAGAGAAGGACAAATATCATATGTTTGCACATATAGGAGGATTAGGAGGAACTTGACGGAGGAACAAGGGGGAGAAGAAGGGGGGAAATGGTGGGGGAAAGGGAGAGAGGCAAACCATGAGAGACTCTTGAATGCTGACAAAAACTGAGGACTGATGGATGTGGGGGGAGGGGGGGATGGGCGTGGAGGAGGGCACTTGTGGGGATGAGCACCGGGTGTTATGTGGAAACTAATTTGACAATAAACTATTTGTAAAAAAAAAAAAAAAAAAAAAAGAATCTGACTCTTGATTTCGGCTCAGGTCATGATCTAGTGGTTTGTGAGTTTGAGCCCTGTGTTGGGCTCTGCTCTGGCAGTGCGGAACCTGCTTGGGATTCTCTCTCCCCCTCTGTCTCTGCCCCGTTCCCCCCTTCAAAAATAAATAAATAAACATTAAAAAAAAAAAAACAACCCTCAAACAAGGAATGGATAAAGAATTTTCAGGCTAAGAAATGTATTGTAGTTTATATTAAGTCAGTGTTCTTGTGCAGACTTTGCCACAAACACTTGGGATAGAACAGTTCTAGGAGGGGTGACACAGGGTAGTCAATTAGCAAATTGGTATGTTGGAAGGCTGAGCTTGCTTTAATTGGTATTGTTTACTTCTGAAATGTTTGACCATAGGTGGAGTTAAACTACATAAGGCAAAAACCATACCCATGAACTGATAGAATAATGAGGGTGAGGAAACTGGAGGATGAGAGTGAAAATTGCATTCTCTAGGAGGGCAAAGTAGGAAAGATGAAAGGATGGAAATGGAGCTCCATCGGGCAGAGACTGGGATGTATTTTTTTGTGTGCCCCGTGTAACACTATATCTGGAACATAGTAGATAGGAAAAGAAATCTGCAGAATGAGAGAGAATATCAGATTTGAGATTTTTTTTTAAAATATTTTTATTTATTTCTAAGAGAGAGAGAGAGAGACAGCATGAGCAGGGGAGGGTCAGAGAGAGAGGGAGACACAGACTCTGAAATAGGCTCCAGGCTCTGAGCTGGCTGTCAGCACAGAGCCCGACGCGGGGCTCGAACCCGCGAACCGCGAGATCATGACCCAAGTGAAAGTCGGACGCTTAACCGACTAAGCCACCCAGGCGCCCCAGATTTGAGATTTTAGAAGCAGAGTAATTTCAGATGATGATAAAAGATCAGGGATGGTGCCACTGGTGGTGCCAAGGTTGAAGAACCACATGAGAGTATCTCCTAGACATTGGGGAATTGTGAGCCAGGGTATTTCCCAGAGACAAGAGGAAAAAGGAAGCCTCAAAGACAATAAGAGTAGAAAATGGGTTTGAAGCCTGTTAGGGGGGCAAAGAATAGCAGATTTCTCATCCCACTTCTGCCAGTTGGTGGAGGTGGTAACGTGCAGGGGACAGACAGGTAACTTTAGAAAAGACCGGATGTCACGTGGTAATTTTGTTCAAACCATATTTAGCAAGAGGAAGAAGTGGTCTTCATAAAAAAAAAAATGTGAAGGAATTTGTTCAGAACAATATGGTCTCTAAATAAATGGGCACAGACCAAACCAGTCTTTTTTAAAAAATTTTTTTAATGTTTTATTTATTTCTAGGAGAGAGAGAGAGAGAGACAGCGTGAGCAGGGGAGGGTCAGAGAGGGAGGGAGTCACAGACTGAAACAGGCTCCAGGCTCTGAGCTGGCTGTCAGCACAGAGCCCGACGCGGGGCCGAACCCACGAACTGCGAGATCATGACCCAAGCGAAAGTCGGACGCTTAACCGACTAAGCCACCCAGGTGCCCCCAGACCAAACCAGTCTTGGAAGGAGCCTAGGAAGAATGAGCTGATCTGAATAGGGGTGAGAATACAAGAATAAGATTGAAAAGTGAAAATAACAGGAATTAAGATAAATGATTGTGCAAGGGAGGTTGTAAAAATGAATTTTTAAAATCTTAAATATATTTATTTTGCTACAGTTATTGGGTATCCAGTTGGAAATATCCAGTGAGCACATGAATATATTTGAATGCAGTTATTTAAAATATTTTATAATGGCCATTTTTATTATTTTTCTTCCAGTTTTTAATATTTTGCAAGGGAAATGGGCACTGTTACAGAACATGAATAATCAGTGCTGGAGAGGAGTTTAAGATCATTTAAGATCATAAAGTGGTGTTTAGTGAGCACTTACTCTGTGTCACACTTGGTTGGGAGAGTTTTTAAAGGTTTCAATTCATGCAGTCCCCCAAAAGGCCTAGGTAAGTACCAGTATTGTCCCAAAGCCATGGAGTAGAAAAAAGGTAAATACATTAGCTCATATTTACACAGAGATTGAGTATTGGAGCTGGGATGTGACCTAACCAAAGTTTTAAGCCACTACACTATTTTACTTTCCAGTATTAAAATGGTTTTGAATATTAAACTGACAATCATCAACCTTTATCCATTATCGTGACACCCTCCTCTTGACAGAGAGTATTTATATTTCTGCATTTATCAAGAACATGTAGAAAGGGTTGAACGACAGAAGGAGTAAACATTGACAGAATAATATGGGCCAAGGTGCCAGCCTTACAAGGAGGTAAATGATGGCACATTATAATTCAGTGGGACAATACAATGTGATGGATTTCCCAACCACCCAGTCTTTCTTTCACTGACACACTTGTTCCATTCTTTTTGATGCAGCTTGATTATACAGGCATGCAAGATCTGGAATGACCCTAGCGTTAGGAGCTATTATAATACACTATTGGTCACTCAGCGGTGAGATGAACTAGGCTAGAGATAATCCCGAAATTTTTCCTAAAATTACCTGACTGGGTTGTCTCTGCTATCCTAAATTCACCCAATATCTACAAAATCTCCTTGATTTTAAGGCCTGGGAAATGAGAGGCATATCCAGTGAGGTGGGGAGACTTGAACTCTAGATTGTAAACTACTTGAGAACCATATCAGACACTGTGGTCAGATCATTTCTTCTCGCGCCATACCTAACAGATCCTCCATAAGTGTTTATTGGATTGAATTAACTTTAATTAACAGAGCCAATAAAGTATTTCATATGATATGTATAAAATTATGGACTCTTACTAGTATAGGTTTAAAATTGATTTAGATCTGTATTTATTGACCTAGAGTCATGTTTACAGTGGACTGTTGGTAAGAGAAATAATGTTCCAAAGTGTAATGTACATTAAGATTGCATTTATGTTCCCTAAGTAGAAAACAACAAGTGGATAGCTCTTTTTCATTGAACAGTCTTAAGGCCATATAGCATAGTGAGTAAGCATACGGGCTTTGGCATCAGACCGGAATATTAGTTCTGGATCTTCCTCCTATTAGTTGTGTAACTGTAAGTAAACTAGTTTTTTGTGCTTCAGTCTTCTGATTTGTAAAAAGGGGAAATAATAGAACCTATTTCACAGAGTTTCCATGAACAATAAAGAGATCATAAGTATAAACATATTTAGGGGCATTTGGGTGGCTCAGTCAGCTAAGTGTCTATTGATTTCAGCTCAGGTCATGATCTCATGGTTCCTGAGATCAAGCCCCATGCCTGGCTCTGTGCTGATAGTGGAGAGCCTGCTTGCGATTGTCTTCCTTTCTCTCTGCCTTCTTCCAATCCCACTTGCTCTCTCTTTCTCTCTCTCTCTCTCTCTCTTTCTCTCAAAAATAAACATTAACAAATTCTTTAAAATTATTTAAGGAGTGCCTGTGTGGCTCAGTCAGTTAAGGGTCCGACTTTTGTTCAGGTCATGATCTCATGGTTTGTGGGTTCGAGCCCCGCGTCAGGCTCTGTGCTGACAGCTAGCTCAGAGCCTGGAGCCTGTTTCAGATTCTGTATCTCCCTATCTCTCTGACTCTCCCCTGCTCACACTGTCTCTCTCAGAAATAAAAACATTAAAAAATTATAAAAAATAAATTATTTAATACAATGCCTGGTTTATGATAAACCTTATCCTTATTATGATGAAATAAATATGCAGTGAGATTTACCAAAATGTTAAGTAGCTTCTTTATCTTTTTTTCTTGTACTTACTACTTTAAGCAGGGATATTTTACGATTAGATAACAACAAAACATTGTTTTTTTAAATTTTGAGGAATATAATAACATAGAATCTTTGTGTTGGAAGGGAGTTTAGACAACATTTGTCCCAATTTTCCTACAAGTACAGGAACTCCCAGTGTGCCTTGCTGAACAGATTGACCTCAAAGTCTGTAGAAACTCCTCCCACTATCACCTCACTAGACGGTACGTTCTGCGGGCAGACCCTTTGTCTTTACTCTTTTTGAGTGCCCTGTGGGATAGTTCTTACTTACTTAAATCATACATCAGTGTGGTATGTCTAGAGAAATCAGGACTGTTATTTTCCTCCCAAGGTATAGCTACCCTGTCTTGGGACGTTTTTAGATTCTCAATACAAGTCTGCTTCTCCCTCTACAGCTGAGAGAACTTCAGTAGCATGGCCTCCTGAGGACCAGAAAAAAAACACCATCCCTTATCACTCTCCTGGGCCTTTACACAAGAAGGGCTCACATAGAAAAGAGTTTAACTTCCCTTGGCATCATTAGCCTTAACAGCTGTCTCCCAAATAGCATCTCCTTAAAAAGCAGATTAATAAGATTGCAGCACAAGGAGTACAGCACTAAAGTGTCCATGAGGGAATATCTACTGGAATCCCTACTGTCAAGCCCTCTCACAAGTTGTCCTCCACACAGTATTTCGTGTGGTAGTTCCCGGAATCATCGAGGGATTTTGGGGTGTGAAGGAGGGAAAAGAAATATGTATGTTAGAAGGCATATTCTAGGCCATCTTTCACACCTGAGAATTTAACCTGGGATTAATAGTCTATTGAACTGCGACTCCTCAACTCTTCCTGGACTTGAGTTACCTGTTCTGTCACCTTTGCCATGCCCAGGGCTTTTTTAAGAGTAAAGCTGTATCGGGGCGCCTGGGTGGCTTAGTCGGTTAAGCATCCGACTTTCGCTTAGGTCATGATCTCGCGGTTCGTGGGTTCGAGCCCCGCGTCGGGCTCTGTGCTGACTGCTGGCTCAGAGCCTGGAGCCTATTTCGGAGTCTGTGTCTCCCTCTCTCTCTGACCCTCCCCTGCTCACGCTGTCTCTCTCTCTCCTAGAAATAAATAAAAATATATAAAAAAAAAAAAAAAGTAAAGCTGTATCCAAGAAAAGTACTCTGTCTTTGAGTAGATCTGTATGGTGGGGACAGTAAGGGTTGCATCAAAATATTTGTGGAAAGAATAGAGTTAGAGATTACATGCCATACAGCTCTCAAAGAATCAGAAGCTATACACAGGACTTAAAAATACACATACAGTGTAAAAGATTAGAGATACGCCACTTCCACTCTGACAGGCATTAAAGAGATTGAGTTCGCTTTTGCCCCTTCATATTCTTTATACACTTTGCCAGTGTGAAGTAAGCCCTGATGTTATTCAGCACATGTTTGTACAAAGCTCCCACATACTGCGAGGGAATAAGAGCAAATGTCTCAACTCAGGCAACTCCTCTCTTCGCTAACAACACATTCCTTAAACCTTCTGCTCCTTCCTTTTCTTGGTGACCTTCAGGATTCTTGGCTCTACTTGCCCACTAGGACTTAAGGCAACCTCATTTCCTTCCTTTAGTTGACGTCTCTTGGCTTGCCCGGTAAAAAGACACTGTTCCTTTGCTGGGACAGTAAGTTAAAATATACCCATGTTGAAGAACGTGTCAAAATCCCACAAAGATGCTAATAAAATATATTTCTAATTTTCCTCTGAAAAATTCTGTCAGGGAGATGACATTTTCTGGGCTCTGAGGAATGTCAGTTTGCTGTGTGCTTTCTTAGGTTCTCACAAGATGACGTAGACTTTATTGTGCCTTTCTTGCATAGTAAGGTGATTTCATGACCCAAAAATAAACAAATGCTTGCTTGCAGCATTAATTCTTAGGACCAAAGACTGCTATTAGCAATTGAAAAGTGTTGAAATCAGTGCTTGGTCCTCTTTCTGCTACTAGATCAATATCTCAGATTCCTCATCTATAAAATGGGCTAGTAATTGTTCTTGCCTCTTGGTGAGGATTAAATGAGTAAATCTTCAGTTGGGTTTAGCTCTTTTGGCTGTTTTCCTTCTCCTGTCACCTAGCATTTTGTGTTCTTCAGCCACATACTTGCCTCCTACCCCTCCAAATCTAGTTCTATTTTTCTAGCTTTTTTTCTTTTTCTTTTTTTTTTCTTTTCTTCTTCTTCTTTCTTCTTCTTTCTTCTTCTTCTTCCTTCTTCCTTCCTCCTTCTTCCTCCTCCTTCCTCCTCCTTCCTCCTCTTCCTCCTCCTTCCTCCTCCTTCCTTCTTCCTTCTTCCTTCTTCTTTCTTCTTTCTTCTTTCTTCTTTCTTCTTTCTTCTTTCTTCTTTCTTCTACTAAGCCCTGTGGTTTGGCCTTCTCACCCCCACCGCTTTATCATTTCTTGAACTTAGTTTACCCCTTTCCTTCATTTCACATTATTTGCTAATTATTGAAATTTATAATTTAGAAAAAAAAATTTTTTAGTTAAGAGCCATACAAACCTTCTATTCTCATTGGCAAGTATAGTACTCTTCAAACACTTGATCTTTTTTAAAAAACAGAGTTTCATCTCTAGTTCCTTTGTGAAAAATAAATTTTTAAGAACGGTTAAAACATTTTTACATTCAATATATTAGAATCTATAACAAGTATTATCTTAAAAATGCATTTTCACAAATGATGACGCAGAGTCTTTCCACTGATGTTGTAGATTGATTTGACTAAGGTTATTCTTAAAATCTTACAAGGGACAGTTTTAGTATTAAGTTTATATGAAGCCTAAGATAGAATCTGTGCTAGAGATGATGTTAAAACGTGATGAAACTCCTGGAGGTCAATGATTTAATATTGCTCTGGCTGGCAGCAATCTGTTTCTTAAAAGAACATGAATGATTAAGCACGAATATATGGGATTATATTAGAAGTATAATTGTCTGTAAAGAGTCAAGTTGTCCCCCCATACTCCCTACTCCCTATTCCCTTTTTTGAGCAATTCCATACAGCTTTAAAAAAACCGATATATTTTGTGTATTTTATTCTTCCAGGTTGTTTTCATGGTATGAACATAGGGAGCACAACATATGGATATGTTTGCCCAGTCATAGTAATTATATGGAAATATGTATTTTTACTCTACTTATTCTTGTGTACATTAACCTGAATGAAAAGGTTTTTTTGTTATTATTAAGACTTGCTATTCCTAGTGGGTTGATGTTTCTTTATATTTATTCTTTTCTGTTTGTTGGAGTGCCAGTCATCTAATCTGAAATGAAATTAACTGGTTAAGATCATTTGTTTGTTCAAGCAATTATTGAGCATCTGATGGGTGCCAAGCCCTCTCTCAAACCCTGGAGACACAGAGATAAGAAAGATATAATCTACATCTTCCATGAGTTTTTAGTACAGTAGATGACAGACCTATAAGCTAACAAATATATATCAAAATATTAAGTCCCTTGATGGATTTGTATAAAGGACACAGTAGTGCTTTAAGGAAAAAGTATCAATTATGTACAGATGCATTATTAAATGATTTTTCAGTTAAGTTGTCACAGTCAGGATTCCTTAAACAACTAGAAAAAGGGAGGAAAGAAGAAGGAAGTCATGATTTAAAAAAAAAAAAAAGTTTTAAAAGCCTCAAACCAAATGTTCATCAACTGATGAATCGATAAAGAAGATGTAGCATATATATGCATATATATGTACACACATACATACACACAATGGAATATTACTTGACAATTAAAAAGAATGAAATCTTGCCATTTGCAGCAATGTGGATGAAACTAGAGTGTATTCTAAGTGAAATAAGTCAGAGAAAGACAAATACCGTATGATTTCATTCATATGTGGGATTTAAGAAACAAAACAGATGAACATAGAGGAAGGGAAGGAAAAATAAAAACAGAAAGAGAGGCAAACCATAAGAGATTCTTAAATACAGAGAGCAAACCAAGGGTTGCTGGAGGGGAGGTAGGTGGGGGGATGGACTAAATGGGTTATGCCCATTAAGGAGGGCACTTGTCGGGATGAGCACTGGGTGTTGTATGTAAGTGATGAATCACTAAATTCTACTCTTGAAACCAATACTACAGTATATGTTAACTTGAATTTAAAAAAATCCAAACAACAAAATAATAAAATCAATGACTGTTATATAAGTAAAAAATAAATAAAATTCTGAAACAGTTTGGGCAATGGAATATCCAGTTTACTACGTGGTGGCAAGAGATAAGGCTACAAGCAAGCTTCCTGAGACCACATGAGGCACCATTAAAGACTCTGATTTTGAAGACCATGATCTGATGGTTGTGTTTAAAGCTCCAACTTAAAGAACATGAGGGATAGATTAGAATTGTTGTAGAAACAGTCTCTTGATAGAATCCAGGAGAGAACCACAGAAGTCAGGAACTAGGCAGAGGTACTGATAGTGGATGGAGTCAATAATTTTATAATGGAGGGAGATTAGATTAGAACTGGATCTTGACTGAACATGGGGTATAAAGGAGGTGCAAAGGGGTGAGTTGGTGACACAGTCAGCTGTGTAAAAGTTCTTGTGATGCTGTGGTTTATGATAGAGGTGGTCAAGGACCTAAGAAAATAGGTAGTTTAGAATAGGCTTGTGTAGAGTAGAAGGCGGTGACCACACCAGAAGGCAAAGTGTTTATTGAAGATCAAATTTATGGTGGCACCAATGGTACTTTTGAACTTTAAAGTATGAAATTCAAAACACTGGATGAAAAAGAAGCCATATTGTTTGGTGGTTAAAGGAGCTCGAACTGGGTTATCTTGGTTGAAATGTAGTTCTGCTACTTAAATTTGTGTAATCAAAGGAAAATCCACATTTCTGAGGCTATTTACATCTACAAAATGGAGGTAATAATAATACTCAGTAAAAAGTAGCCATTATTATGAGGGTTATTTTATGTCTGTCTTAAAAACATTTACTTCCAAATATTTGTTTCTGTATTTTAATAAACAGTATAGTTTAGCTTCAAGCATTTTTAGAAACAAGTTTGAAATAGAATAAATGAATTCTCTCGCAAGATTCATAACCTGATTTTATAGATCAAGGAGTTTTGTGTAAGTGCTGAAAGGAAATGCTGTGACTAATCAATAAGTCAACAACTAAACCCACCATGTGATACAAGATAGTATAGATAACCAATAAACCAACACCCTCTCTGCCTCTTTATCTGTGTCTGCTTTTTGCAATGCTTTGTCTATAAAAAGAGTCCACACTCCCAAATCACTATGACTAATTACCCTGTACCTCCTCATTTTCCTAAAATGTGTTAAATTTTTAGACTTTTTTCTTTATGGAGAACCCTCTATTCATTCCAGGGGTTCTGTTATTTTCAACCAAGCATCGATATGTATATCAGTTTAATGCTCAGAAAAATTTCTTTTTGTAGTTGTTTTTCAGTCCACCAGAAAGTTCTGGGAAAGCTTAATGGTGCATTAGAATTACATGGACTAAAGCTAAACATTAGTATCTCATGTCAATGTTTTCCTTTGTGGTTATGGCCAGAAAGGAATTTGTTTGCATGTGCTTATTCTAATGGGAAAGATTGTCTGAGTTGAAATACTTTGATGAAATGTAGCAGTTGGCACAGATGCATTTTAGAACATTCTAGAATGATTAGTACATTTCTAGAATGGATCATGATTGGTGTAGGAGATAAAACAGCCCAATATTTAAAAGAGCATGATCATATCTTCTGAGTGAAATAGATTATAGCACTATACTTCATTTTGGACTGATCTAGACATTAGATTTTGCCATGATGATGAATTTCTTATCAACTTCTCCAGCATAGAAAATGAGGAAATTAACAACTTGATTTTGGGGAGTGATTTTGAAGATCCACTAATCTAACTTACTTTTACAAAATGAATCAGCAATAGTGAAAAGAATCTGAAATAGTGAAAGTAGTTTTTATACGTGAAACAACTAGATTATATAGATAATTTTATATGTACATCAGTTGAAATTGTAGTGAGCTTTAAAATCAGTTAAACCTTAACACTGAAAGGGTAAATCCAGTGTGGGAAAGGAGTTGAAAGGATCAAATATGTAATTGTTGACTTAGTATAGGTTTAATATCTTACATTTATTCCAAATAGCATGCTAGCATTAGTGTTTTTGTTAGTCATTAAAAAAAAAAATCTGTTGCATGGCCCTCTACTGTTCAAGTCTGACTTCTCAGCTTGCTACAGGTATGATCTTCAGGCTGTGTAAGTATATTGGTGCACATTTGCATTTTTGGGTGGGTGCTGTGGATTTACCTGCTTTCTCATCACCTGTTGCACTTGGTAAAGCACTATGCTTCTAATGGCTCACATTGATCTCTTGATTCTGTGGTTAATTAAGATGTATTTTGCAGCAACAGCCCACAGGTTCAAGGCTCAGAGGATTAGTCGATAGTTGTTTTGTGGCTCTGCTGTTAGCAGGGCAAACTGTCTTAAAGACAAGTCTGTTTCCTATATTGTGTGCATTTTCTTATATTTGAAGGGATTTGATGTGCAGCCATAGCAGTCAGAGACAGAGATAGGCATCTGTGATAAGGTAGAAACCTCAGGGGACTGGTGTTCTAATTCTGGATCACAGCATTACACATGGAGAAAACTGGGCAGACTTGATCTGTTTGAACCTTTGTCTTCATCTGTATAAAGAAGATGGTGGGGCACCTGATCATTTCAGCTCAGGTCATGATCTCAAGGTTTGTGGGATTGAGCCCCCTGTGGGGTTCTGTGCTGTCATCCCATAGCCTTTTTGGGATTCTTTCTCTCCCTCTGTCTCTGCCACACCCCCACTCATGCTCACGTGCACCCTCTCTCTCTGTCTCAAAATAAACATTAAAAAAAAAGATGGCACCTCTTGCTACCAATGACATGGTATTCTTGTAAGCATCAGCTTCATTAGAGTAAGAGAAAGTTCTCTGAGGTCCATGAATCATTATACGTGAGCTTTGGAATAGGCAGGAGTTGAAAAAACAAGATATTACTTTAAAATACAAACAGGAAAAGAATGAGGCACAGATTGGGAAGGGCAAGGCAGAAATGAGAACTGAGCAATTGGGGTTGAAGGCTTGGTAGGGAAAACATGCGGGAGAGCAAGAAGGAGAGAAGCTGTGGTTTCACAGGAAAATAAGAGGGCTGCATGTAGGGGCTAGGAATAAAGGGGGGAGGGTAGTGGAAGCATGAGGTGAAGCGAGAGGAGAGTGTTTACTCTTTAACAAGTCCAACCCATTTGGACTGCCATGCTGCCTAATATCTAGCTATTTCTTTGCCAAAGAGCTACTGTTGTCTATAGTTGACAATGCAGATTCACAAGGATCATGTCGATGATGTGGCAAAATAGTCCCTTACTTTTCCAGAAGCTCTTGCTGGCTCAATACAACAGACTCAAAGTTCTTATCTAAATGGCCTCACAGTTCTCATGGCCATAACTCTCCTACAAATAACACAAGTTCAGCCAATGGCGTTCTCATCACAAACCTTCAAAGAATCTGGCCAATGGTGCTCACTATTACCACATTGGTCTAGTACTGGATTTATATATCCCTGGAAAGACACACTTTTCTTCATCACCAGCAGCTAAGGTATTGCATGTAGATTAAAGAAAAAGGGCAATGTAGGGTGAATATTTTGGCAAGAAAATATTTGGTTACTGAAGAGCTGGCCTATGCAAGGAAATAGAAGTATTTTGTTTGTTTTCAAGATGTAACTATAAAGGAAATAGAAGAATGATTCACTTATTTTATTGACCACCAGAGGATCTATTTCAGTGAGTTAAGGGCAGTTCACACATAACTAGCTGTTTAGGTGAGACGTACATGTAGAGGACGATGGATTTTCTATGTTGTTTCACAAATATATGGCAGTCCCCACCAGCAGAGCTAAATCACTTAGTGAAACTGGAAAGAAACTGGGCTCTAGATTTATTTAACTTTTGGGTAAATTTATCTACAGTTGGCCTAAAATTACATAATGATTTTTTAAAATAATACAGTCCATATTTGGAAAGTGTAAGTTGTTTTCTTCTTCTGCCTTTAGCTCTCAAATACATGAAGGAATCAGGTGATTTTTATGAAGACTCTAATTTCTTCACTATGATTTCATACCCATCGTGGATACTAATACATGTTAATGACGACATTATGGGTCAACACATCTATTGGGATTACCACATTTGCTGATAACATTCTAAATCAACAGTTAGAATCACAGGTGGGAAAATACCAAATGTCTGTCAGCACAATGAATGCTGAGTGGTTTATCCCTCCATAAGGACTATATATATCCTTTCCTCCAAATTATTTTTCCAAAAAGATGCTAACTGTTTGTTGTCTAAGTCCCAACATAATGCACTTCAGGGATAAATTCTAGATTGAGCAATAGAGAAAACTATAATATTGCGCAATCCTTCTTAAGTATGGTAGATACTTAGATGTCTAGGACTTAACAGTCCATGTTTTAAAGGTTTGTGAACCCAGATGCCTATTTCAAGGGGTAATTTATAATGTTTTCAAGTCTAGGATTTGAAGCACATCCTGGAGCTAGATGTATAAAAGCCAGTCACCAGCCTGTCACCCAGAGACCTCACTTCAATATGAATTCATGGTCCCCCATTTATTTCCATGGACTCTGAAATTCTCACTAAGGGGTCATTTTACATTTTATGGGTAAAATAATATAATATGCAAGAGCTGGGAACTAGAAAAGGTCTTAGAGGTAACTGGTGAGAATATTAAGAATGATTTTTTAAAAGCATGATCACTTTATTTTCCTTATCTCAACTTCTGCCTCTTCCCCAACTCCCAGAAATATCTGCATAGGATGAAAGTTAGAGTGCCAAATGGATGTCAAATATACATTTATTTAGTAAGTAAGTAGACAAGCTGTCATTGAAATCCATATCTGACTTCCCAACACATAGATCCTATTACACTGTGTGACTCAATTTGGACACATCCAGTTCTGTGCACTGCAGTTACGAGTTCAGTTCTTTGCCTGCTTATCCCTCTCTATTCACAGCTAGAGAGGCCTTAGTTAAAGAGTGTTGAGCTACTTTGAGTATAGACTCTTTCTCCCTGATAACACGGTGCCCTCTTGGGATGGGACTTCCTGGTGATAAAAGGGGCAGAAAGTCAGGGATTGTGGGGTTCTGGTCTACTTTTATTTCTCAAAGATTAGACGGTTTTCTAAACCTAAGCCTTTTGCTCTTGGGGAGTTCAATGTTGGCTTTCTGGAGTATTCTGAATCTTGCTTTTGTGGAAGCAGAGCCCTGGGTCATTCTTAAAAACACAATTCCTAGAGAGAAGTTGTCTATCTCTTAAATCCCACAGGCATCTCTCTACACTTAGGCTGCAAAAGAAGCTGCTAATGGAGTTTAAAAGGTGTCCTTCATTAACTAAAAATAAATTTAAAGTGAATGGCCTTCCTTCAAAGAGAGAACATTTAGAATGGGCAATGCTAAAATTAAAGATAGTTTAGTTTTTGTGATGTTTTCCTAGCGTGTTTTCCCCTTTTCTGTTCATAAATGCCGGCCATCTCAGAATCCTCTTCGGAACCTGATTAGACTTGAGGGCCTTTATAATGTTTGAAGGTGAGCTCAGATCAATTTCCTGCGTCTTTTCTGCCATGGTAAATCATTTATTGGGGCGAACATTTTACAAAGCCAGGCAAGAGAGAACTCATGAAAAATAAATATGGTAAAATACAGTATGCTGTCCTGCAGCGATCTTCAGGGCTTCATCGCATTTAAACTGTCCCTGGCAGTTAGACCATTTCTCCTCATTTGGTCTCACTGTGGCCAGCGGAACTCAATTAATACATAGTGCTACTGAGGCCAAAGTATGCATTTTATTTCCTCATATATCATTTGATTCATTCTTTTCTGTGGCTACAGATTTCTTGATCTGATCCAGCAAACAACATGGGAACTCCTGTTGTGAGTGAGCTAAACAAGGTGGTTGGATCCAAGTTTACTCAGTCTTACTGATGACAAAACAAACAAGCAAAGAAACAAAAGCGAGGAAAATACCTTACCTGGTGTGCATTAAACCTTTCTTTTTTAAGGTTTATTTATTTATTTATTTATTTATTTATTTTGAGAGAGAGAAGAGAGAGGAGAGAGAGAGAATACACGAGCAGGAGAGGGGCAGAAAGAGAGGGAGAGGAAGAATATGAAGCAGGCTCCAAGCTGTCAATACAGACCCAGATGTTGGGCTCGAACTCCCGAACAGTGAGATCATGACCTGAACTGAAGTCAGACACTTAACTGACTGAACCACCCAGGCACCCCAAATATTATTTTTAAGAAGAATAAAATATAATTATACAGATTTAAATTTAAAGTTTCCTGGAAAATTATTTTGAACCAGTAGGCAAAATTACAAGAATTCGTTTTCTAATATTAAAGCTATTTTGCATCTGAATAGTCTAGTCATATCCCCTGGGATGATAAAGTGGCATAATAACCATTATAAAAAAAAACAAAAACAAACATACAATATTGATAGCAAGAGTGACAACTTTGGTCTCCAATTGCTTTAATTTTATCTACTTTTGCTCTTGCCTTTGTTAAAAATTCCCACATTCTGATGTCAGAAGATATAATGAGAAATGGAGGAAATAAAACATGTGCCCCTGTTATGTATCAGGTTCGTTTAATAATCTTTTAGTTTAATCCTCATGACTGTCCAAATTGGTAGAATCACTCCCATTCTACTGATAAAGAAACTAAGACTACACAATGTGCTTGACGTCATATAATTAGTAAAGAGTGAACAGGGTTTCAAATCAGGTCTGTCTGAAATCCGCAAACTAATTTAGAGGAGGTTTTGTAGACATTCCAAGTCTAGACAGAGGGGGGAAAAAAAGCCTGAACATGTATCTAAAGCAGAAGTATGTCAGTCATGTTAGGAGGCAAACACAATAAGAAACAGTAAGAGCAAACATTACAGAATGAAGGACTCTTATTCTCAGATATTATACCAAAAGAATGTAAATTAGAGGAAGAAGCTGCTAAATTTCTCTTGTGGATGATACCCTCTCATGGTTGTACCATCTTAACTGGTTCTTGATTAAATCTCTCCAGAGCTCTCCTTTGGGGAATATGTGTGGATTCTCTGATGTCTTTTGTCAAGAAGAGCAACTCAGAATGTTTCTGATTGTCATTTCATTCCCAGAAGCATAGTAGATTGAATTAATAACCCTTTTCTATACCTCACTCCTCACTCCACCCAGTCCATCTGCCACACTGCCATATATTAATCCAGTGAGAATTTGGCATTCATCAAGTCAGTACTCAGGACAAGAGTATCAACGGCTCATCCAGATTTTCCAGGCATTAGCTGCCCAGTCACATTTCCAGGCCCCTCCCCCAGCACATGTACCCTTTGCTGCAGTCACATTCTTATCATTTTTGGTGAGGCATATCCCCACTTACCCACCTTTGCTGAAGTGCTTCCATTGTTTTGGAATTTATTTCCAACTCTGAACATCCGACTCAAGTTATTTATAAAAAAATTTTAATACCCAGAAATCATAGGGAAGTTTAAAGAATTATTAAAAATTATCTACATAATTTCAAAACCTAGAAAATCACTATAAGCCTTTGTATGCCTTTTTGTATATTTTATTCAATTATGCACATAACATCACATATAATATAAATGGTTTGTGTCATTTTATTGATTGGATAGGCATTTTTCTATATCACTGTTTTCAAAAACTTTAGTGTTTAGATAACATCCCATCATACCTGATTTATCAAAGTATTACTTTGTTCGATAGTTTTCCCCTAATTTTCCCTCTTAATAATCTTGTGATAAATAGACTTTTATACAAATATTTGCATCTTTGATAATGTCTTTGAGATGGAATCTTGGGTGTGAAAATACTGTTTCTAATGGTACGAACAGTTTTCAATTTATATTCACATCATGTGAATATAATACTGTTATTTAAATTCACCCTAAAGCTAAACATTTTTAAATGTCAATTTGATAAACTTACTATGATTTTAATTTTCATTTATTTGATATTCAGTAGAGTTCTTTTAAAAACATATCAGTTATCTCAGTTTTTCTTCAGTGATTTAATTTTATGGTTTCTGCCTATTTTATTGCTCTTGAAAAAAAGAATACGTTAAAAGAGTAAAGAGAAAATAAAAACTACCAAAATTTCATTTTCCCTAAATTTTTTATTTTTTTAGTGAGAAAAAATTGGTAAACCTAATTAAAGTCACAATTTTAATCAGCCTGTACTCTTAACTACTTTATAGAAAAGGGAGGGAGGGAGAGAGGAAGGAAGGAAGGAAGGAAGAGGCACACCTGGGTGGCTCATTAGATTAAGCATTGGACTTCAGCTCAGGTCATGATCTCACAGTTTGAGCCCTGTATCAGGCACTGTGCTGACAGCTCAGAGCCTTGAGTCTGCTTAGAATTCTGTATCTCCCTCTCTAACCCTCTCCTGTTTGTGCTCTGTTTCACACTCTCATAAATAAATGAAAACATTAAAAAATGAATGAATTTGTGCCATACATTGTCCAATTTTCTATTTGTCAGAGAGTTCTCTGTTTCTGTTTGTCAGAGAGTTCTATGAACCAGGAAGTAGGGGGAAAAGAGGAGTAATAAAGTAAGTTCTTTTTCCCTCCTCCCCCTCCGCTTCCTCCTCCTCCTCTCCCATTACATCCAATTCAACAGTAACTACTTTTGTGTTTTGTTTTGAATACTGTTTTTCCCCCTTTCATAAGAAACGGAATTGTAAATTTGCTAGGAGCTTGTAACTTAAAAGATTCTTGAATATTGGTAGGTGACATGTTTATGGTTGGGAACACGGAGTCCAAATACCAACTAAAGCGGTCCTTGGTTGTTGGAATTAGGATTGTTTTAACCCTTGAGAGCCTCAGTTTTCTCAGCTGTAACCCTTATAGGATGACATCATGGATATTCAACTCAGAACTTGAGTTTTCTTCAGTTCTTTCTTTAATATAAAGACTTATTCTCATTATGAATGAGAAATTTTCAGTTTTGAGCTCTTTCTTTCCTAAAAGGCATATGTCTTTGAAACCACAAACCCAAGTTGTGAGCTAGCTAGTCATCAGATCTGGACTTCCAATGAAAAAATAATTTTTTTATCTGTATGTCTAGGATAGAATGTCAGTTCAATCATGTTAAGTAAAAACCATGGGAAAATTAGAAAAACTTTTAAACAAAGCCAGTGACCTGGTCAGGAAGACACCTGGTCATTGGATGTCCCTAAAGAGTCTATAGCTGATATTCACCCTCATGTATATTTTTACCTTAAAGAGGTCTTGAGTCAGTTTCTGATAGATATAGCTCAGTGCTACCCATACTTTGAGAGCCACCTTGAAAAGCTGATGCTTAGGCATCTGGCCATTGCACATCTCCTTTAGGGAGCATTTAATGAGTGATATTACAAAACATGTTGCTAGAAATGAAGGCTTAATAGTTGCTTGGGAAAACTCACTCTGATTTAGAAGTGGTGATAAAATGTCCAAAGTTTCCAACTTTGTTTCAGGAAATACTGCTCCAGATCCAATGTGAGAGGGGTAGCTACTTACCCTGGTTAATTCTGGGAATACTATTTCCCCCACAGATTTCCTTCATCTGGTGAGATTGGCTCAATATCTTTTTAGTGCTTTGTGTTGAGTTTCAATAGTTTATTCTTTAATTAAAAAACAAAAATATTCCTGTAGTATGCTGTAAAACAGATCCTGGCAACATAGGATTTTATTTTTCTATGGTAACCTAGATCTCTTGTGTGCAGCCTAGGCACATTTCTGATGTGAGATTTTTGCTGTACATCTGCATTCTTTGTTGCCTTTTGTCTTTGGTGTCCTGCTTGCTGTACAGAACTATAACTGTAGTAGACCAGTACCTGTAAAAATAAAGTGTTTAATGTTCGTAACACTAAAACATTTTGTGATCATTCGTACAATGAATTAGCTGCTCTATATATCACTTTCATATTAGATATAAAGCTTGCTCAGTTCCAAAACGGTTTCCTATTTTGTGTTAATGTTTTCATACAGTTTCATAATTAGGAATTCTGAAGAGGTGGTATTTTTCTGGTCAATTACCATAGGATTTGCACAAAATTTACTGCTGCCCATGGCATGTTCTCAGAGTTGGCTGGTTTCAAGTAAGTTAATTTACAACTGATACTTGTGAGGTTTCACAAATACTGAGTTCTTTTTGCTTTCCTGTACTTCAAATACTGAAAGAATGTTGAGAGCATTGACTGGGATATAGAAGTTGAAAACTTGATTGAAAACACAAGCTAATTATCTTTCCTCTATTTCTATTAATGAGATGTTTACAGCACGTTTCTAGGATTTTGTCTCAAAAACAAAGGAAAACAGAATCTATGAAAAAAGGGTTTTATCAATGTTTCCCTTATCAATTGTTAGCAAATCATAGCAACTAAAAGCATAGGCTTGCTCATCATATTTTTGAACGTGTGAATATGCACCGTGGTGTCTGAAGGACTCTGAGAATCACCTTTGACCGTAACTTCTGGTTAGAATAATTAGCTGCATTGCCTTACGTGGTAATATCATTAAAAATATCTTATTTCTTGGCTTACATTTGTCACATTATGTGTAAACATTGTGCACTGATATATATTACCTCAAATAAGAGGTTTTTTAAATTGTTCTGTGACCACTGAGTAGGCGGTACTGTCACCTTAGAATAGCAGGATACTTTCTCATAAGAATATATTTCTTCTTCAATGATACATTAGCTCCAAGAATTTCATATTTATCTTATATAGGCTTGAGAAGGAGCCAAGGTTTTGAACCGTATTGTTGGATGAATTTATACAAAACTCCATGATGACATTAAAATTTTCTGACAAATAGATGAAAGGAATAAACATGTTTGAATATCATTAACTCTTCAAAATTTTTTTCCTCAGTAAGCTGTTTAAATCCACACAATGATTAAAGATGGATATATGTTGGTATTCCCTTTATAAAACTGAGATAACCAAGGCAGAGATAAATTAATTTGCGTAATAGTTGTTAACATTTCCTGGCTCATAGACTCTTAAGAATTTGATTATAGCTATGACCTTCTACCCTAGAAAATGTATGTAGAAAAATATATAAATATCTTTTGAACAGAACTTCAGGTTAACAACCTGTAGTCTAGGCAACATAGGTGTTATTATAGCCAGGACTAAAACGCAGTTAGCCTAGCTTTCAAATCTGTTCTTTTTCTTGATCCATGTTCTATCTGTTAACTGTAGCAAAGATATGCCTTTCTTCTTTTGAAAAACCCATTGCATATTTCCCTTCTCTATATGATATGCTACTGAACTGTATAAAACTGTAAATTCTGCTCATTTCCTCTTCTACACAATTTCTATGGAGGTTTCTTTTTGCCATGTTACTTTCCTAGTTCCCATGGGATGCGGAGACAGCCTGTGCTGATAGTACACTTTCAGACGGTACAACTTGTGCTTCACACATCAAAGAACGGGAACTTAGTAAGCTGTGCCTTATTTTTCTGTTCTGCCACCAAAAGGCAACATATTAATTAGGTTTCTAAATATTATTCTTAGGATGGCAGTGCTAATTTGTGGAATGGAGTGCCTATGAGTTATGGGAATTCACTTTGTGTTTCCTTCCATTGTTTTTGAGCTTTGGAAAAAGCAGAAAGGATTTAGAGTAGAATGAATGTGGTGCCTAACACTCTCTGAAACAAGAACATTACATGAAAACATGTCTGTCCTTTGTTACCTATTTGCTTTCTTTCTTGTTTCTATGACTTAATTTTCTGTTTGCAAACATAGAGTACCATCTTTTTCTGTGTCTTTATTTTTCTCTAAAAGCTTCATTAAACAATTAATCTAAGGCTTTTATTTTTTTATAGTTTACTCTTTATCATTTTTATCACCATATTCAAATGAACGAGATTCTATGAATTAGAAAAGCTGTAAGCCCTTTTATGTTGAGTACATAAACACAGTTATAATTTCAATACAGAAGTTGAGTTTTCTACCATTCCTCTTGGCAATTTTAGGTGAGACATGCAAAATGCCACAGATTTGAGTGTATGTTTGTTTTATTGGGTAGTTAATTCTCTGTTCTACTTTTTTGAGGATGGTTAGGAATATCGTAGCTCTCTAATACTCACAGACCTGTATCGAGACCATATTTTCTCACAGATTAGGCCAGGTGAGCAGTTCCACATCCTGCCTGTCCAAGAGCAGGATTCAGGCTGTGCTGAAACCCATGATCCTTATTGCATCTTCTTGGTGAGGAAGTTGCCTTAGCCAGCCTTTCTTACAGTGCAGTACCTACAGGTTGGAATTGAAGAGTTTGGTTTCAGAGACTGTTTCCTTTTTCCTTTTCTGATTAGCTTTCCATTTTGTCTTTTTATCCAGTGTGTGTTGTCTTGGCTGTCTCTTTATTTTGCTTAACCCATTTCCTGTTTATTTTGCAAATTCCTTCCTTTTTTCCCCCCCATCTCCTGTTTACAGATACTTACATAGAAATAGATTACCCCTAATTAGTAACTTCCTATGATCTGGAACTCTTTCCTCACTAATAATATTTTTAGGTTTGTTTTGTTTGTGTATAGCATGCACAAGCTGGGGAGGGGCCAAGAGAGATGAGTGAGAGAGAATGCCAAGCAGGTTCCACACTGCCAGTGCAGAGCTCAATGTGGGGGCTAAATCTCATGAACTGTGAGATCATGGCCTGAGCTGAAATCAAGAGCTAAATGCTAAACCAGCTGAACTGCCCAGGTGCCCACCTCATTAATAATTTTTATAGCCCACAGAAGAAAGCCCAGTGAAAGATAGCAAATGATCTTGCATAGATCCGAATAGTCTAAATTACAAGAGTTATCTCTTTTAGTGCAAATGTATTAAAGTCCTCACAAAAAACAAGAGAGA
Organism: Hyaena hyaena; assembly: GCF_003009895.1. Classification (NCBI taxonomy): domain Eukaryota; kingdom Metazoa; phylum Chordata; class Mammalia; order Carnivora; family Hyaenidae; genus Hyaena; species Hyaena hyaena. The sequence goes on from NW_024081699.1 coordinate 499,788, forward strand.
AGCCACTCAAAATTACTGTTTGAGAATAATAATGTATTTGCAACAATAACATAAAATCTGCATTAAGTCTTTTTAAATTTTTTAAATTAAAAAAAATTAATTTCTTTATTTTTGAGGAGACAGTACAGTGTGACTGGGGGAGGGGCAGAGAGACAAGGAGACACAGAATCTAAAGCAGGCACCAGGCTCTGAGCTGTCAGCACAGAGCCCAATGTGGAGCTCAAATTCATGAACCACGAGATCACGACCTGAGCCGAAGTTGATCGCTTAACCAACTGAGCCACCTAGGCACCCCTAAAAGTCATATATAAATTAATTTTTAACACATATTAAGATCATTGTTTGATATCTGTTGTTTGTTAGCTCAATAATATCAGAGTCAGGAAGTGTTTCTGCATTGCTTTTGGCCTTTCCCAAGTGATTATTGCCTCAGAGTCCCAAGATGAATGCTTTAGCTCAAGGCATGATGTTCAAATTCAAGATAGGAATAGGGAAGAGGAAAAGAAGTCATGTCACCCATTTATTCCTTTTACTAGGAAAGCCAAAGGCCTTCCCAGAAGTCCTCAGCAGACTTCTGCTTGCGTCTCACTGATCATATCATTGTTCATTGCTGCATCTCATACATATCACCCCAGCTACAAAGGATGATTTAAAAATGATTGTTGAAATTTCCCACTCTCTAAAGTTAAGGTGACATGGGAGAAGGAACTTGAGAACATGAGTGAGTTAACTGATGGATAGGGTCTGACACATTACTTTATTGGAAAATAAGGACAAAATAATTGAAGATACATATACACATAGATAAAATAACAGTATAAAGTAAGTAACTCAGGGGAAGAAGCTATAGTGGTAGTTGACTCATGCTCAGTATTGTGTCGATGGTAACATTTCCCTGTATGTAATCTCTCCTCTAAAGTGTGCTTTGGCCTCCCAGCTTCTGACTTTGTGTGACTATAAGTAAAAACTTAAGCGCAGAGAAAAGCTAATACTGGATTTGAGGAGATGAAGAAGAGTTCCAGTGTGAACTACCATAAATTATTCTAGAAATCTTGGCTCTTCTCTGATTTCCCTGGACAGCCTACCTAAAAGTTTCCTTCCAATAAGTCTAATTATCTTATTAGACTTTATCTTTCTACCACTGAAGGACTGTTCCTGGTTTCCTTATTTGTAGAGACAGTGTGTAATGTGTTAAATATCCACATGCTGTCTTTCCCCTTTTCCTATTCTTAAGATCAGAAATTTGATGTATTGAAGAATCCTGCTGAAACAGTGATGGGCTTGAAACACCCACTCATGTGATGCCTTAAACAGATAACAGGAAATCTGTGTATGTTGAGGCGGTTCCATGGACCCCCCAAATCCATTTGTTATTACTCAGTTACAGGAGATGGATAGGGAATGTACCTCCCTGAGAGGAACTGCTGGGTGCTGGGGAGGCACCTAAGGAGAGTCTCCCAAATCCTTATCCCCTCAATTGTTTTAGTTTATGCCTTTCTGATTCTGTAAGGAACAAATTGATAAATTATAGGTCTTCAGTGAAGGGTAATCATTTGTTAGCTTAAATAAGGTGCCTTGCCTTATTTGCAGTGTTTAGTATTGAGTACATTCACTGCACCTCAGATCCAGTCATTGAAATGTAAATTACGTGAAATGTTTGTGAATTTATAAAAGTCAAATCCGTTACTGAAAGACATGGGTTGCGAAGTAAAGGCAGTGAGTGTTAGTTTTAAATAAACACTTTATTAGACTTGGCAGAGGAGACATGGACACAGAATTTTTGCATGCCTACTACGTACCAAGCCAAAGTCTTATAAGGTAGTTATTTTCCATTCACTTCCGAAGATGAGGTCATGAGGCCAAGTAATTCACCTGGTTACACAAGTGAAAGTATTTAATAGTTTTTCCATTTGTTCTTCATTATGTCCCACAATTTAAATATATTCAAGTTGGTTCTTTTAGATATATGTGGATTATATAATTTTGTAAAAAGGAAATATTTTGCAACTTCTGTGTATCTATAATAGAAGTCCCTAGTTACATATCAGGACAGTGTCTAATTTATTTCTTCCAAAACCTACTGATATACTTTTTTCTCCTAGAACAATTGTATGCCTAACCCACTTCCCTCATAGTTATCCCCCAGCCCATGATGACACTTAAGTGAAAAGCTATACAAGATTCCCCTTGACTTCCCAGTATACAATTTATAAACACACTTACCTTTCACTGATTATGAATTAACTGATGCTGCAGCTTGCTGTCACAGCTGATGAGAACCTAAAATTAGTACTTCCAGGTGTGTTTTAGTAGGCACATTCTGGGAAACTTTTCCATTTCTTGGCTGTGACTTCTTGAGATGAGAAAATTGGCAGCCCTTGAATGGTGCAGACAATGTCAGGCAAGTCCCACACAGGCTAGAGAAAGTAGAGGGAGAGTAGCAACTTGTGGATGTGGGGATGTGAACTTGGTTCAAAGGATTTGGGTTTAATGTTTCATCAGGCCAGTCTTTCTGGGAATCCATTGTCCTGCCTCTAGGGCTGACATTAGATCATTCTAGATGACGTGCTGCTGTATTGCAGTGGACCCACTGTGAAATCTTGAATGTGGAGGGAACACTGTCTGGCTTTGGAAGTTTCTCAAGTGTGTGAAATAGGGGATCCGGTTTTATATAGTGAATCATCTTCATAAGTTCAGTATAGGAGTCACAGGCTAGCAAGCCTTTCTTTGTTTAGAGTTACCCTCATGTCCCAGTGATGGCATTACTCTTGTTCACCTCATTTATCTCAGCCTTTACTTACAGGATTAAGTGGATTTCTCAAGATCTGGAGAACAAGCAGAAGGAAATGCTATTAAAAAAAAAAAAAAAGATTGGCTATGGTGCTTGTCTTCACTGACAATTATGTTCTTGCTTTGTTGGGGGAATGAGATTATTCCAGAATGTCTTCATGTCGATTTTCCCCTTCCTTGAAATGCCCAGGGAGACAAGTGAATATGTATTTACCTAAATTATATAAATTGTTATTATTTCATCAACACAGTTGTTCCCCTTGACATTTGTAGAGTGTCTTTTAGTAGTTATTAGATGCAATGCTTCTAACTCCCTAGTAAATAAGAGATTTGTACCCTCTTCACAGGTAAGATCTTTGAAGTACTGGGTGATTAAATATGCATAGGTGGGGTAATGAGGCACCTGTCTAATATCATTCATGTTAAGCAATTTGAAGGATTGAGTTACTCTTACCTTGAACATGCATTTATTGAATGTGAGATATGCCAGTGTTTAGGTGTTATGGATGAAATAAGATACCTTGCCTTTAGGGACCTCAAAAATTAATAACAGGAGTAATGTAAACAATTAAGAACAGTGCAGTCTTCCATGTATTGGAAAATGTATAAGCTGGGTGATGACTCCTTATAATGTACTTCGGGGTTAATCTGTGAACTCTGTAACATTCTATGTAAATCTTTGTGTATTAAGTTTTTTTTTCGTAAGAAAAATTTCATTATTTGAATTCTATCTCAAAGGAATATAATGACACAAACCAAGTGAAGAACTATTGATATAAGGTATTAGTGAGAATCAAGGTGAGATAAGGAGACCTTATAGTTAGAGGCCCAGAAGTTTATGTTGCCTTGTCCCAAATGCTCCTCTTCCATGATATTTCCTTGAGAGTTCTACTTCAAAAGGAAAAATTAACCTACAGGCTCTAACATGTAATGCAGAGCTTTCTGTTAGAACTCCTTGGACATTTTATTTAGGACCAAATAAGGCCAGGACTTCTTTTTTTCCATAAAATCTAATCGTACCACCAACCATCCTAGGAATAAAGTTGGTCAAACGATACCTTATTTTTTTTTTTAGATCAAATTAGTCAATCCTCAAAAACCCATGGAAACTAAATCACCAAACAAACATTAGTCACTGCTCCTCCCTTCCTGTGGGAGAAGGGATTGATATGGGAGGTAGTGATGGATAGCAGCTTCTTTAACTACTGATGTTAGGTTATAGTTAGAGGACATGCTCAGGAAAGTTTTAAACTAGTTGAGATTTAAACCATAAATAAGTTTTCACAAAAATAACAAAAAAGTAACATAAAGTGAAATAAATAAAATGAAATGAAATAAAATGTGGCAAAGGATGGCAAAGGTGGTGAAGAAGGTTTTCATACCCCAAAAATAACTGGTCTTGAAGTAGTATCTAAAATATTAACCTCTATTTACCATGATAATCACCTTGCACTTTTAATGGGAGAACAAGAGGAGATTGATAGAAGAGTTATTTTTCAAGCTGTTAGTCCTTCACTTTGAATCTGTTTATTGGATTAGGAAACCAGTCATTGTTTGATGACCAAAACCATTTTGGTTTCTGAGATAGCATAGACAAGGTAGGTTCAGGTGCAGAGAAGGGACCAGTATTCAGTGGATGGCACTGAACAATGGTTTAGAGATCATAGATGAAACAGTCAGTGCTTTAGATTGCAAATGAATGAACAAACAAACACCCCAGCTCTGGCTTATTGAAGTAGAATCAGCAGACACCCAGCCCCAGCCAGGAATGAAGGGAGACTGTGCAGCAGAGGACCCAGGTGTCATGACACAAGAAATCCACCTAGAATGCTACCACTGATATTTCGTCACTGAAGAACATGCACATCTTCCCCTTCACTGTGTCATGTCCACATCCAGTACCATGAATTCTTATTCTCTGACAGTCTCATGTCTTTGTTCCCTATCTTTAGATTCAAAGTCCTAGGAAAGGCCCTCTGGTTGATGGAGTAACCTGGGTGCCAGAGGAGAAAAGGAGGGGATACTTGAACCTTTTTAGATTTTGAAGCATGAAGAAGAGTCCTATCTTGACTAAAACGTGTGAATCAAGGCATATGCTTGAAAAGAGGAGAATTCAGGTATTGGTCAGTCAGGAAAACATTGTACATGGCTAGTGTACTTGGAATGCCTTTTGTTTTGTCCTGAAATCTCAACTGTGCTCCTTTCTCGTATGTTGACCAAACTCAGAACAGGTGAGGAATCTGATATCCATTGTCAGAATAGACTAGTCTTTCAACAGACCAATTGAATCTTAAGGAACTTTTAAGAGGCTTGAAGTATAGGGATTAGTAGCGATGACAACAGCTGAAACTGATGTGGTCAGAGCTGGTAGGCCAAGTTTGCTGCTGATGGAGCCATGACCTCGGCAAATTCACTTCATTTAAGTTGGCCTCAATGTCTTCACCAATAACTGCCTATGAGACATCTTCATATAAGAAATCATTTATTTATAAAATATTTATTTCTTACCTTCTCTATGCTAGTCCATATTCTAGGCATTAGGTAATAATAGTAAACAGTGTAAGAGGTCTCTTCTTTCCTAGAGCTTGTGTTGGAAAAGCACAGACACTCAACTTGGGATGGGGCTGGTGACCAGAAAGGGAGAATGAATATCAATAATTCTATTGGATATTCTGAATTTGAAATAATTATTAAGTAATCACATGGAAATACCTGGATTTCAGAAATACCTGGATTCCTCTGTCCTGGCATTTTGTCTAAGTCTCTGCCTTTTTCTGTATTTGAAAAGCCAGTTATGTTTCCTGCTCCTGAAAATACTGGCCTTATGAAGAAGAGGTCATGTAATGCCCAGAGCATGCCACTTCATAGAGTGCCTCCAGTGTGCTGTGTGTACTCTGCTGCTGTAAATATTTATGCACTCAACATGAAAGCATCCAATTATATAAAAATATTAATAACAAACATAAAGAAACTAAATTATAATAGCACAATAATAGTAGGAAACAATGGCTTTGAATGACACACTGGGCCAGATGAACGTCACAGATCTTTTCAGTACATTATATCCTAAAAAAGCTGAATAAACATTCTTTTCAAGTGCACATGGAACATTCTGCAGAATAGATCAAATAATAGGTCACAGACACCTAAAAAAATACACAAAGATTGAAATCATACCATGCATCTTTCTGACCACAACACTGTGAAACTAAAAGTTAACCACAGAAAAAGTTGGAAAGACCACAAATAAATGGAGGCTGAACAAGGAAAGAGTCAACTAGGAAATCAAGGAAGAAATAAAAAAATATGTGAAACAGATGAAAATGAAAACACACTGATCCAAAACCATTGGGATATAGCAAAAGCAGTCCTAAGAGGGATGTATGTAGCAATACATGCCTACCTCAACAAACAAGACAAATCTCCAAAAAACTAACATAATATTATACCTAAAGAATCTAGAAGAATTTCAACAAATGAAGCCTAAGGCAGGAGTAGGAAGTGACTGATAAAGATTAGAGCAGAAATAAATGATATAGAAAGTAAAAAGAGAATTGGAATAGATCAATAAAACCAGGAGCTGATTCTTTGAAAATATGAACAAACTTGATACACCTTTCATCAGACTTATAAAAAATAAGAGAAAGGACCCAAATAAATCACAAATGAGAGAAGACACATAACAATCAACAACAGAGAAATATAAACAGTTATAAGGGAATATTATTAAAAAACTACATGCCAACAAATTGGATAACCTGGAAGAAATAGACAAGTTCCTCAGAACATTTAAATGACCAAAGTTGAAACAGGAAGAAATAGAAAACTTGAACAAAGTGATAACCAGCAAATAAATTGAATCAGTAACCAAAGAACTCCCAGCAAACACAATCCAGTACAAGATTGCTTCACAGGGAAATTCTACAAAACATTTAAGGAAGAGTTAATATTCTTCTGAACTACTCCAAAAAATAGAAATAGGAGGAAAACTTCAAAATTCATTGCCAGCATCACCCTGACACCAAAACTAGATAAATTCCAAAAAAAATAGAGAGAGAACAGCAGGCCAATATCCCTAATGTACGTACATGGATGCAAAAATTCTCAATAAAATAGCAGCAAACCAAATCCAACAGTATATCAAAATAATCATTCACACAATCAAGTGTGATTTATTCCTCAATTGCAAAGGTGGCTCAACATTCACAAATTAATGAACTTAATACACCACATTAATAAAAGAAAGGATATGGGGGCTCCTGGATGGCTCAGTCGGTTAAGTGTCTGACTCTTGATTTTTAGCTCGGGTCATGATCTCATGATTCATGAGTTTGAGCCCTGCTTTGGGTCAGCACTGACAGCATGTATCCTGTTTGGGATTCTCTCTCTCTCTCCCTCTCCCTCTCCCTCTGTCCCTTCCCGTTTGCATGCTTGCTCTCTCTCTTTCTCAAAATAAGTAAACTTAAGAAAGGATAAGAAACATTATTTCAATAGAGGTAGAAAAAGCATTTGACAAAGTACAACATCCATTCATGATAAAACTCTCAACAAAGCAGGTTTAGAGGGAACATGCCTCAACATAATAAAGGCCATGAAAAATTCACAGCTAGTATCATCCTCAATGGGGAAAAACTGAGAACTTGTCCTCTACAGTCAGGAGCAAGACAGGGATGTCCACTCTTAAAGCTGTTTAATTCAGGGCGCCTGGGTGGCTTAGTCGGTTAAACGTCCGACTTTCGCTTAGGTCATGATCTCGCGGGTTCAGGGGTTCGTGGGTTCAGGCCCTGCGTCGGGCTTTGTGCTGACTGTCAGCTCAGAGCCTGGAGCTTGTTTCGGTCTGTGACTCCCTCTCTCTCTGACCCTCCCCTGCTCACGCTGTCTCTCTCTCTCCTAGAAATAAATAAAAAACATTAAAAAAAAAAAAAGCTGTTTAATTAATGTAGTAATAGAAATCCTAGCCATAGCAGTCGGTCAACAAAAAGAAATTAAAGGAATCCATATCAGCAAAGGAGGAAAACTTTCACTATTTGCAAATGACATGATACTCTGTAGAGAAAACCTTAAAGACTCCATTAAAAAAAAACCAACAACCTGCTAGAATGGATTCACAAATTCAGTTAAGTCACAGGATATAAAATCAACATACAGAAATCTGTTGGATTTCTGTATACTGATAATGAGGCAGAAAGAGAAATTAAGAAATTAATCCCATTTAAAATTGCTCCCCAAACTTTAAGATACCTAGGAATAAACCCAACCAATGAGGTGAAAGACCTGTACTCTGAAAACTATAAAATACTGAAGAAACTGAAGATGACACAAAGAAATGAAAAGACAATCCATGCTCATGAACTGAAAGAACAAATATCGTTAAAATGTACCTCCCAAAGCAATCTACACATTTGATACAATCTCTATCAAATACCAACATTTTTCACAGAGCTAGAGCGAACATTCCTAAAATTGGTATGGAACCACAAATGACCACGAACAGCTGAAGCAACCTTAAAAAAAGAAGAGCAAAGCTGGAAGCATCACAATTCCTGACTTCAAGTTCTATTACAAAGCTGAACTGATGAAGACAGTATAGTGCTAGCACAAAAATAGACACACAGATCAATATAACAGAGTGGAAAATTCAGAAATGAATGCTCAACTGTACGGTCAGTTAATCTCCAACAAAGCAGGAAAGAATATCCAATAGAAAAAAGACAGTCTATTCAACAAACGGTATTGGGAAAACTGGGCAGCAACATGCAAAAGAATGAAACTGGGCCACTTTCTGACATCATACACAAAAATAACACTCAAAATGGATTAGTGGTCTTATGAAGACCCGAAACCATAAAAGTTCTAGAAGAGAATACAGGTAGTAACTTCTTCAACATTGTCATGACAACATTTTTCTAGCTATGTCTCCTGACACAGGGGAAACAAAAGCAAAAATAAATAATTGGAGCTTCATCAAAATAAAAAGCTTCTGTAACGTGAAGGAAAACTAAAAGGCCACCAATATATTTCATAAAGTTTAGTATCTAAAATAAAGAACTTATAAAACTCAATAGCTAAAAAATTAATAATGCAATTAAAAAATGGGCAGAAGACATAAAGAGACATTTTCCCAAAGATCACATACAGATGCCAACAGACACATGAAAAGACACTCAACATCACTCGTTATCAGGGAAATACAAATCAAAGCTACAATGAGATACCACCTCACACCTGTCAGAATGGCTAAAATCAGCAATACAAGAAACAACAGGTGTTGGTGAGGACATGGAGAAAAAGGAACCCCCTTGCACTGTTGGTGGGAATTCAAACCGGTGCAACACTGTGGGAAACAGTATGGAGTTTGCTTAAAAAGTTAAAGTAGAGGGGTGCCTGTGTGGCTTAATTGTTTAAGCGTCAAACTTTCTCTGAGATCATAATCTCGTCAATAATCAGTCTGAGCCCCATAGTGGGCTCTAGGCTGACAGCTCAGAGACTGGAGTCTGCTTTGGATTCCGTGTCTCTCTCTCTCTGCCCCTCTTCCTCTTGTACTCTGTCTCTCTCAAAAGTAAACATTTTTTAAGTTAAAAATAGTACTACCCTATGATCCAGCAATTGCACTACTATGTATTTATCCAAATAATACAAAAATACTGTGATGTTTATAGCAGTATTATCTGCTATAGCAAAATTAAGGAAACAGCCCAAGTGTCCATCAACTGATCAATGGATAAAGAAGCGGTATATATACAGAGTGGAATATTATTTAACCATAAAAATAATGAAATCTTGTACTTTGCAACAATATGGAGCTAAAAAGTGTTTACTAAGCAACATAAGCCAGTCAGAGAAAAACAAATACCTTATGATTTTACTACTACGTGAAATTTAAGAAACAAAACAAAGGGAAAGAAGGAGAAAGGCAAACCAAGAAAGAGACTCTTAACTATAGAGAATAAACTGATGGTTACCAGAGGGGAGGTGAATGAGGGGAGGGGGAAAGAGGGGATAGGGGTTAAAAAGTGCACTTGTGATGAGTACTGGGTATTGTATGGAAATGTTGAATTGCTATATTATACACCTGAGACTAAGTTACACAGTATGTTCACTAATTGGAATTTAAATAAAAACTTAAAAAAATGAATGAATGAAGATTCCTAATCCTAGTGGATAGGATATCAGGTTATGTGGAAATCAGAGTCATGGACATTGATGCTTGGCATTATTGTGGTATTTGATTTTTGCTCCAATTTGTATTTGCTATTACTATCACATATAAGTGAGAGAGCATCTGAAATCTGTAGGATTTAGAATAAATAGGTTTATACTTCACTGATTCCCCATAGTATTTATGCAGAAGTTGTTTTCATTGACTTTGTGTAATTCCCCAGGGCATATCATGTCTCCCCATGGTAGTATATTGCCTCCTGCAAGCCAACACTGCTTTGTGCTCCATATGTAGCTCCAGAGAACTTAGCTGTTCAGTAGATTGTCGTGGTTGTTGTTGCTTCAATAGTTTTTTGTGAAAGTGAATTGATTAGAATTTGGAAGTTTCTCTGAACTTCTTGATACTGACTCACATCATTTTTTAATTCTAGAGATGGCTAAATCTTTTATGTTCTCCAGAGACCAAAACATATACCCAGTGTTTGAAACAAAGACTTGTTTTTCTACCTTCAGTATTGAAATAGTAGAAACAAAACTAAGTGAAAATGAACCAAATCTATAAAGATGAAATAGTGAAATACCCCGTTTAGATGAATCAACAAAAACGGTACTCTAAAGGCCAAGATATTTAATCAAATAAATAAACCAAATGCTAAGTTAAATTGAGAGCCATCAAAGGGAAGCCGTTTTTCAGATCTTTAGCAAGTATGAAAAATTGAATCATATGTCAAAAATAGGAATGTTTTATCTTGTATAACAAAACAATGTTCTCAAAATGTGGTCAGAATGAGGAAGAATCCAGGGAGGGACAGCTATTCAGCATGAAACAAAACTCAAAAGTGAATACAAATATATTGTTTTCAAATGTACTAAGATCCAGGATGATAGAAGCCCAAGTGATTTCTAAAATAGAATTTACTTTCCTTATTTGAATAGATAACTTGCTAAAGAAATAAATAAATGTGCTTAGTACCATTAGGATACCTGGTGTACAGAAGAAAAACTCATGTAGTTCATTATCAACCAGCTGGATTTGAGTCCCAGATTTACTAGTTTCTGTCTGAGTAACACAAGGCAAATGACCCATGCTATCCTGAAACATAACTTCCTAATTTTTGAAATAAGGAGATTGATGCATTCTTCAAAAGTTTCTTGTATTATATGGCATAACATGAAGATGATCTAGGACATGAATAAATTTTTTCTGTCAAGCGCCAGATCATAAACATTTTAGGCTTTGTAAACAAGATAGACTCTGTTGCATCTGCTCAACTTTGCAATTATGGTGCAGAAACAGTTCTGGTAATATGTAAACAAACCACCATGGCTGTGTTGTCATAAAACTTTATGTACAAAATCAGGCGATGGCCCAGGTTTGTCCTATGGGTCATAGTTAGCGAGGCCATGATCTCAGGCAATGGCTGTTGTGTTGGCAATGCTCATATGTAAACTTAATGTAAAGAAAAATCTAGCAGCACACTTCCTGCCGCATAGAAGATCTTGGATAAATGATTGGGCTAATCAATCAATCAATCAATCAGTCAACAAATCAGGGAATGAATATTACCATCCCTAACTTCACTACTTAATATTTTACTACTTCACATGTCATTTGGCAGTTCCCACTGATGTCCCAGATATAAGATAGTAACAGTTCTGCTGTCAAAAATTTTCTCCAAATGATTTTCTGAAAACATTCTTAAAACAATTGGCTGAAGACTCAGTATTTGGAAGGCTCTGTGCTTAATATTGGAGAAAATCCCCTCTAGCTTTTTTTTTTTTTTTCCTGAACAGTGTTCTGTGGATAACTGTGTACTAGGAAATATTAATAGGGCTCTGTAGTAAAATATTTTTGAGAAATGCTGTGTTAAACAAAATTAAACAGATTTCTTTATTACAGAAATCCTCAGAGGCTTTGATGTTAAAGAGGGTAGAGGAATACATTCAGCACAGTTTCCCAGATATTTATCATTTTTTTCACATACCTATTATCATTTTCCAGTATATAGTCTTTGGAGAATACTGTTTGGGAAATAGTACTCTGTAACATAAATCAAGTCTTCATACATGTGAAATAAATGGTGTGAGTGGACTGCTCAGACAAGGAACTGAGCGAACGAAAGGGGAAAAATTGCTGACAGTTAACCGTTAAAACTCCTTCATTTTTTCATTCCATTATGTCCTCAGTCATGATTCAGTGTTTATTCTGTTCAAGTTGGAACCATATTCCTATTTCTACTCAGAAGTCAGGGTTAGCTTTATGAATAGAAAGTTTAGATATTTTAAAATGAATGGCTAACATCTCAAGCTCTTTGTTTCACATCTATAAAAATCTTTCTGAGTTTCATGGGAAGATAAACTTTTATTTCCAAAAAGAACTTTAAAGTTCTATAAAGATAAAAGAAAAGCTCCAATGGGTGAACTGGAGTAATATTGGCAATAACCTGCTGGAGAGCTCATCTGAATTAGAAAGAACTGTGATAACGGATCTTTTACAGTTTAGGTCCATAGAAGCTTGAAATAGGGTTGAAGCAGCCTAGTTGAAACTAATATTCTTGCATTAGAATCATTTACAGAATTTGATAATGAATTTCATTTAAGCAGAAATGAAGAAGATGAATCATTTCCAGGCAATCCTTTGTGTATTTCAGTGCACTATGCTTTTTTCACTGGTCTCAGGAAACATGAAGGGACTATTTCAACTAAACAATTGCTATACATTCAACGTAACTAATCACCAGTATTTTTTTCTTTTTGCTGTAAAAGAGCATTTATTTTATTTTTTTCTTAAATAGTTTATTGTCAGGTTGGTTTCCATTAACACCCAGTGCTCATCCCAACAAGTGCCCTCCTCCATGCCCATCAACCCCCTTCCCCTCTCCCCTACCCTCATCAGCCCTTAGTTTGTTCTCAGCATTCAAGAGTCTCTCATGGTTTGCCTCCCTCCCTCTCCCCAACTATTTTGTCCCCATCCTCCTCCCCCATGGTCCTCTATTCAGTTTCTCCTGATCTGCTTATAAGTGAAGATATATAGTATCTGTCCTTCTCTGTCTGACTTATTTTGCTCAGCATAAACCCTCAAGCGAGCTCCATCCACGTTGCTCCAAATGGCCAGATTTCATTCTTTCTCATTGTCATGTAGTATTCCATCGTATAGATAAACCACATCTTCTTGATCCATTCATCAGTTGATGGACACTTAGGCTCTTTCCATGATTTGGCTATTGTTGAGAGTGCTGCTATGAACATTGGGGTACATGTGCCCTTATGCATCAGCACTCCTGTATCCCTTGGGTAAATTCCTAGCAGTGCTAGTGCTGGGTCATAGGGGAGTTCTATTGTTAATTTTTTGAGGAACCTCCACACTGTCTTCCAGAGCAGCTGCACCAGTGTACATTCCCACCAGCAGTGTAGGAGGGTGCCTGTTTCTCCACATCCTCGCCAGCATCTAGAGTCTCCTGATTTGTTCATTTTAGCCACTCTGACTGGCATGAAGTGGTATCTCAGTGTGGTTTTGGTCTGTATTTCCCTGATAATGAGGGACTCTGAGCATCATTTCATGTGTCTGTTGGCCATCTGGATGTCCTCTTTGGAGAAGTGTCTGTTCATGTCTTCTGCCCATTTCTTCAATGGATTATCTGTTTTTCAGGTGTGGAGATTGGTGAGTTCCTTATAGATTTTGGATACTAGCCCTTTATTGGATATGTCATTTGCAACTATCTTTTCCCATCCTATGGGAAAGTTACCTATGAGTTTTATTGATTCCTTTGCCATGTAGAAGCTTTTTACGTTGATGAGGTCCCAATAATTCATTTTTGCTCTTGATTCCCTTGCCTTTGGGGATGTGTCAAGTAAGAAATTGCTGCGGTTAAGGTCAAGAAGTTTTTTTTCTTACTTTCTCCTCTAGGGTTTTGATGGTTTCCTGTCTCACATTCAGGTCTTTATCCATTTTGAGTTTATTTTTGTGTACAGTGTGAGAAAAAGATTTAGTTTCAATCTTCTGCATGTTGCTGTCCAGTTCTCCCTAGAATTTCTCTCATGGGGCTTTCCTATGATGTTGATACTAGAAAAGAAAACAAACTTTACAAGTGAGGCGAGGCAAAGGATAACTACCTTGTTTCTTGTTACTCCTCACCCTTAGTACGTTCACACATCATACACACACACGTAAACTTTTCAGAATATCTAATTAGGGCTTTATTTACAACTATTTTTTCCTTCTTGTTCAAGATCATCCTGAAACAGTATTTTCTATAGGGCCAGTGGGACAGAATTTGAATCTCTAAGGTCTTCTGATAAATTAGGTATTTAGTGACTTGATTATATTGTTATATATTATGTGTATTTAGTTATATGTGCTTCCAAAATGCCTAGTGCTAAGTTACAGAAGGCATTCAGTTAAGGTCTACTTTTTAAAAAACTATTTATTGAGAAAGAGCAAAAAATAGTGGGGGAGGAGCAGAGAGAGAGAGGGAGGTGAAGAATCCCAATCAGGCTTGGCGCTGTCAGTGCCATCAATTAATGTCTTTTTTTTTTTATTGTAAACTGAAATTGGTGACTAAGGTGACCCAAGTCCAACATAACAGTGTTGAGCCATTCTTAGAAAATGTGAATTAAAGAAAAGCAATACAGAATAAAAAGTATATGCCCCAAAATACTTGTGAATGATCTGAGTTAATTAGATGGTTACAAGCCAGGCACGATGAATATATGTAATTCTTAATGTTACATAGTATAATTTCTCAAAGATGTGGGGAAATATATAGAGCTCTCTTTATTTTCAAATCTTAGTAAGAAAATGCTAAATTTCCTTAGGAATATATTTGACTAGGGCTGGGAGGACAGTGAGACTTGACATTGATGTTTAAGATTGTGGGTTCTGCACCTTGGCCTTTTTAGGTTGAGGGGAAGACTTTCCTATACAGTTTGGTACCTTATAATTTAATGCATGCAAGAGAGGGGTTCTCTTTGGCAAACAACTGGCCAAATCCAGATAGAGACTAATTTTGCTCTTTTCGAATTTGGTAAACAATTGGTGCCATTCTAGAAATTATCATTATCAATATTAGTATCAGATATTAAATGAAAATGTTCAAGTCATATCACATATTTCTCTTTTCAACTGATAGTTCTTGAAAACTCGATAGCTCTTGTATACATATGCTTTATTTTATAGTGTATGGAGAAAAAGAAAGGACAAAACATTGAGAAGAATCTACAAAAGAACCTAAAATGAATTGATGGAATTAATGACAGAAAAAGAAAATAAATTGTGAAAAAGAATGAGTAACTTAATCTTAATAAACCTAGCAGAGCCAGTATAATTAAGTAGCAACATGGTATCATTTAATTATTTTTCCCAAACAGCACCATTGTTATGTATGACCACGAAATAATTTCCTGTATTTATTTGGCAAAGCAGCAAAAAAATGAATTGAAACTAACATTATCAATTGCAAAAATGGCATTACAGTGAATTGGAAGTAATTTGAAATTACACCTAATAGAACAAAACACACTCCAAATTAATGTATAGTGCTACTAGGAAATAAATGAATTCTTTACTCTTAAAGTCTTTTGTTTTAAGGAGAACCTTTAGCAATGAAAGCTGTATAATTGTCCTTAAGACCATGAAATGAATCAAAGCAGCCATAAATGGCATTTGTGATTACAAGAAAGGGATTTTCTTCTCTCTCTCTCTCTCTCTCTCTCTCTCTCTCTCTCTCTGTCTCTCTCTCTATCTCTCTCTCTGTGGGGGGGGGGGAGGGCAGAGTCCAATTGTATGACACAGAGCCTCTTAGGTGGTTTTCTTGCCATAACTTTGACAAAACTGTTCTCCTTTGTCTGGTTTCATCTTTTACGTTGTTCTCTTCATCCTTCACACTCACTTTTGCAGGCTGCTCCTTGCATGCTTGCTTCCCACTGTTTGTAAGTGTGTGTATGCTCTGACTCGTAAACAAGGAGCTGCTATTAGCCAATTCATTAATTAGGGTCCTGTCTGAAGTTCTCCTGTGAAGGATAATAATTTGTTAGCTTAACTAAGATCTTCCTTCCTGAGAAACGTCATTCTGAGAAAATATTGATTGAGGGTGGACCCCTGCTAGGTAATAAATGTACAATTTATATACTTCAGGATACTCAAGTGCATTATCTCCTTTTTGATAGCCAGTAATGACTGTTATAAACTAAAAGCACCTCATTTTAAATATACAGATATTTTTAGTTGACAAAGGAGGCATAATTCAAAAACATGCTAATAATTATTTCTGAGGTAGGGGATTTTAGCCCAGATTGGAATAGATACCTGTAGAGATACTTCATATTATTTAACTGTTCCAAAACAGTATCTTTGTCCGTGCAGTTTCCTAAACAAGCAATACTATTCTCTCTGCTTATCCAATTTGAAATAAAAATTCAAAATGATCTATGGCAATGAGAAACAATGAAATCTGGCCATGTGTAGCAACATGGATGGACCTTGAGGGTGTTATGCTGAGCGAAATAAGTCAGGCAGAGAAGGACAAATATCATATGTTTGCATGTATAGGAGGATTAGGAGGAACTTAACTGAGGAACAAGGGGGAGAAGAAGGGGGGAAATGGTGGGGAAAAGGGAGAGAGGCAAACCATGAGAGACTCTTGAAAGCTGACAAAAACTGAGGACTGATGGATGTGGGGGGGAGGTGGGGATGGGCATGGAGGAGGGCACTTGTGGGGATGAGCACCGGGTGTTATGTGGAAACTAATTTGACAATAAGCTATTTGTAAAAAATAAATAAAATAAAAATTCAAAATGATCTAAAGTTCTATCCTCTCATGATCTATCTAAAAGTTCTAATAAATATGTATCTTGACTTCATGAACACCTTTAGTCATGACTTGTAAGTAAAATATCTATCGTTTCACCCCAGCCATATTTTAAAGCTGTTGCTTTTGGATGTCTGGCTAAGCATACTTAGTATTTGGAACCCTGATGTGGGACTGTTAGGTGATCTCTCAGGCTGCTATATATGTTTAGTCCTTGGTGCTGTACTCCTTTTCAGTATGCTGTGTTTTTGACTTCAAAGTCTTAGGCTTTCTTATCCTTATCATCTGGCCTCTGCTTTCTACCTTTGCTTTTAATTTAGACCTTGATTCCTGTGTTACTTTCCAATTGTTCAGATTTTATTTTTTTAGTCTAGGATTATAACTTCAGTTAGATAAACTCCATTACACTTCCTGGGGGAGATGGGAAAGACCTCTCCTCCTGGCCCATATTCTATGGTAGACAGCTGGAGTTAGAAGGTTAAGGCTTTGAGGGTCCTTGTATATTCCTACTAATGAGTGCAATCTTAGACAAGGCGTATTCTTCCTGAGCCTCTGTTTTTAAACCGTTGACCCACTTCAGTATCCTATGCCTGGAGTCCCATTATACAGTTTGTTGAAAATACTAAGGTTGATGTGTTTTTATGGCATTCTAGATGATGTGGCAAAGGCAATCCTAAGAGGAAAGTACATTGCACTCCAGGCCTATTTCAAGAAATTAGAAAAAGCGCAAGTGCAAAATCTAACAGCTTAGCTAAAGGAACTAGAGGCAGAGCAACAAGAGCACCCCAAACCCAGTAGAAGAAGAGAAATGGTAAAAATCAGAATGGAAATAAACAACATAGAGACCAAAGAAACAATTGAACAGATCAATGAAACCAAGAGTTGTTTTTTTGAAAAAATAAACAAAATTGACAACCCTGTAGCCAGGCTTCTCAAAAAGAAAAGAGAGAGCACCCAAATAGACAAAATCATGAATGAAAATGGACTT
Organism: Hyaena hyaena; assembly: GCF_003009895.1. Taxonomy (NCBI): domain Eukaryota; kingdom Metazoa; phylum Chordata; class Mammalia; order Carnivora; family Hyaenidae; genus Hyaena; species Hyaena hyaena. The sequence goes on from NW_024081699.1 coordinate 517,530, forward strand.
ATTACAACCAACCCCTCAGAAATACAAGCAGTTATCAGGGAATACTATGAAAAATTATATGCCAACAAATTGGACAACTTAGAAGAAATGTATTTTACATCACAGTACCAGAAATGCTGGATCTCACAAGTGCAGCTGTACACAGGAATGAAGGATCTGAGACCAAGGAGGGTAAGGAAGGGGCCTCTATGAAAGATAGGAATTATTCCCTAGGTGAGAGTTGTGGTACATATTTAGCAATGTAATATGTAGAGAATACAAAAAAGGTTAATGAACTCAAGTGAGGTTTCAGCCAGCACATACGCCTTTGAGCCAGCATCTATCCATATGTCTAAGGAAGGCCAATCTGGTTGGTGGGTCATGGGAACAATATTGTAGGCATTACAATAACACTTGTAGTCACACTGGTGACAGCTCGGTGATGTGGCCATTTTCAAGGGTATCAAATATCTCTAAGGAGAAACCTAGCCATGAACTGATAGGAGATTAGGGATGAGAGAGAGGATGTCAGAGAGTCTTACAGGTCAGCTGAGCTCCAGCTATATTTTTAGTTCTCTAGAATGCCTAAGTCCAAGTTGTATGGATCATGCCAGTAGGAAAGGCATGTTCTATTATTTTGATTAAGTTAGCTGACTGTTTCATATGCATACCTAGGCCAGAGTTTCTGTATCTGAATCAAATCTTAACTCCCAGCAAAACTATTAAGTGGCTTCTAAATAAATTAGTTTCTCCTCTGTGCTCTCTCAATTCCATGTTAAAATATCTAACATGGAAGTTAACATCATAATATTTTCATTTTTCATAAGTCCGTTTTCCTTTTTGATGATGAGCATTTTAAGGGTAGGCATAAAATTGCTTTCAAGTCCCTATCTTCAGTGTTTAGGACAATGCCTGGTATAGACAGGCAAAAACAAAAACAAACAAACAAAAATACTATTGGAGTGGTTAATGAATGATCAAAGAATGAACTAAGAAAGTTTTATTTAGGGGCACCTGAGTGGCTCAGTCGGTTAAGCGTCCGACTTCGGCTCAGGTTATGATCTCACGGTTTGTGGGTTCGGGCCCCACATCAGGCTCTGTGCTGACAGCTAGCTCAAATTCTGTTTCAGATTCTGGGTCTTCCTCTCTCTTTGACCCTCCCCTTCTCATGCTGTCTGTCTCTCAGAAATAAATTAAAAAACATTAAAAAAAAAAAGTTTTATTTAAGGGTCATAGACATATACCTCTGGGTGCTATTTAACCATCTTGAAAATTATCACACAATTAACCAGGTTCAAGGTAGGGATGTTTTGAGGTCTGTGATAGATCTAATGATGAGGTAGAAGTCAGGGATGTTTTCTCTACTGTTCTCAGCTTTCTTCTAAAACATTTGGTCCAAAGTCTTCATTTTAACTAAGAGCACAGCGCTACACACTGAAATGCTTCTGGTTCCTTCAAATGCAATATTAGGAAGGTAATTCCAAGTATATGTCCTACCAAGTGGGAAGGTTTATTTTGTCTGATGAAGCTGATCCATGATTCATTATGAATGTGAATTTCCCGTTGTAGGACTGAATAAAACTGATGAAGAAGAAAAGAAAGGACTTAATTTTTTTCCTTAGCATCACATTTTACCATTGAGAACTTTAGTGAGGAATTCTTTAGGAATTTGGTTTACAGTGATCCTATCAGTTTCCTAAATACCCAGGAAGCATTTTGCTGAAGGAATTGTTTAGTGTCCACTCTATTTTGAAGGCATTTTGGATCATGCAGGCAGTTGATGATCCTGAACTGTTGTCAACACAGACTTCATTGCCATAAAAAGAGTACTTTCCCCCAAACTTAACTTGTAACAAACAATAAGTTTTATCAGACTTCTTAAAATCCGAAGTTATAGACTTTGCTGAAGTAGGATTTTTTTTTTTTTTTTTTGCTTAATCTTCACACCCTCCTATTTCAGAGTGCTGAATTACCAAGTAAGCCAAGAGAAGATTATACTAAAAATGGGACTCTCAGAATTGTGAACTTATTCAGCAGAGAATTTACAGGAATCTCAGGGGATTTTATTCAAAATTGATCTTGAATAATTTTTAATAATACTTTCTGGTTTTGGAAAACTGTCTCTGAGTTTCTTTTTCCTCTTTAATGTGTGTAAAGATGAGCGATTTATATAATAAAAAAAGAGTTAAGAGAGAAGTTTGGGGATCTAAATTCTTGGTAAAAGATGTTAGTTTGAGTTTCTGAAAAGATGTATAACAGTTGTTTTGGTGAAAGTACGTTTAGGCATAGGAGTCTACAAATTCATTCATTCAACAAAAATGTATTGAGTGCATGCCCTATACCAGGCTTTGTCAGAGTTTCCAGAACACTTGGGTAATAATTTGCAGTAGAGCCAATCAGTTCATCTTTGTGGTTTTTCTCAGGTGGAACTCCAAAGCCCAGATATAAAGAAAGGCAACTGTGGCACTAACCCAAGTTGATGAGATGCGCGGAGAGTGAGAAAATAATGAATTCCAGAATGGATTGTGTTAGATGGAAGAGGCTATTGCCTGTCTTGTCCTGGAATGCTCTTTCTCTAGACATTGGCTTGGGGCTTCCTCCTATCAGTCACTTCTCCCAGAAAAGCTTTCACACACAAACTGACCTAAATTAGCACCACCTTCACATTCTTAACACCCCTGCCTGGCTACTTTTCTTCATCACTGTTCAGCAGTATATTAATAATGATGTTTTTGTTTATCATTCACCACTCTAAAAAAAAAAAAAAAAGTAAACCTTCTTGATGGCAAGGTCTTGATCAGTTTTGTTCATCTTTATATTTCCTGTGCTTGGCTTGGTAGGTGATAGGACCCACTAAATATTTCCCGAATGGAAATTCCAAGATGAGAGGTAAGTATTTCCAGGATGCCTGTAGAGGAGTTGAATTCTGACTAAAGGAAACAGGAAAGGGCACGTAACAGAAAGGGTATAGGAGAGGTAGGAGGGCAGACATACCTTTAAAGAGGTGAGGACTCCAGTATTAGAATCCTGAGGAAAGCAAAGGAGAGATCATGAGGGCCAAGCTAAGGCTGCCCAAGGTGGCTGGTCACTGGAATTCATGAAGTTCAGGAAGTGTAAGGCCAAGATCAGGAGAAATCAATGTGTAACTTTAAAGTTAGGTACTCTTCTTGTGGTAAGTGGGGAAGGAAACCTGCAGAAGTAGGTGAAAATGACTTTGAAGCAGGGACAGGGAGAGTAGAATGAGCATTGCTGGGAGCCTCCCTGTGGTACAGTTATTCAATGTTTTGGGTGAGAAATCTAATCCTCAGAGGGTCATATGCTAGTTACATGACTAACAAGTACAGACAGGATGAAAACACAGTTCTACATGGTTCCAAGTTCCATGCTTTGCAAGATCATGTTTCCTCCCCACTTCCTTCTCTGAGCCACTTCCTCCACTCTTCCCTCCTTCCTTCCTTCTCTTAATTTACTTCCATTGTCCTTAGCATGAGATCATTGAGAAGTTCAACAGAACCATTCGAAGCCATCTTTCTCCCTTTTCCTTCTCATTCAGGGGGAAGAATTAAGAAAGCCTAAAGGAATGTAAGACAAACTATTTACCAAAATCAGCAGGATATTTCACTCATATTTTTCATGCCTAATGGAGAAGAAAGCATCTGAGAACAAATCACAATAATAAAGAGAAAATGGTGTCAGAATTTGGGGAAATAAATGTTCCATAGCTTAAATTTCTAGAATTTGTCCAAGGAAAATTACATCTCTATTAACTTAAAATACCTTGGTTCTTAAAGATTTAGCTACTGCCTATGAAATGCCCCGTGTGTGGTATTTAGGGGTTAAGGGGATAATAATTGTTCAGAAAAATAAGTAGGAGATCCCAAAAGGATTGAAATGAATAAGGCATAAAATAAAATTTTATGTAAGTTTGTCACAATCTTGTAATATGTATTAATTTTTTTTGACTACCTAGAGGACAAAATGAGACGATTTCAAAGAACATGGAGCCTGTGGCTTAGAAAGGCAACATGGAGCAGAATGTTCTATTCTGATGATCATAGGTTTAAAATAATGGTGACACATCAGCTGCCATCTGGGGATTTAGTAAAGATTACTGTAATACAGTTTGTATGTAGGTATGCTTATAGGTACTGAAGCATTTTTAAGGTCCATAGTTAAGATTATGTTTAATGGAGACATAGTCATTACTTTTTAAATTACCTCTATAATGCCCATTGATTTCATTTATTTTACCCTTAGAAAATAAAATTTGTATTTCCATTTTTCATTTCTTGGCTTAGTTCTATCATAACACAATGGGGGCTTTTAATTAGAGACTTTATTAAATTGGGTCTCCACAGGAAAGTTAAATGGAGCTATGAACAACTATGTGAGAAAAAAAATTCATCTTCATATTGAAAAACCTTTATTGATCACCTTGTATGTATTCACTATTCTGCTAGGCTCTCTGAGGATACAGAAATGAAAAATGACAACAACATGTTGCCCTCATGGAACTTAAATCTGGTTGGGGAGTGGACTATAAACACACATGCACATACACACACTGTACAGCTTAGATTTGATAAGAGCAAAGAAAGTACAATAGGCTAAGGGGTGAGAGGTGACAAGGGAGTGAAGAATCAGGAGGATGCTAATTTAGGTCGCATTGTCAAAACTGTTTCTCAGTAAAGGTCACTTCTAAGTAAGATTAATTTCATCAACTAATAGGAAATGTGAGTGAGGAAAGATATAAATAATTGGGCATTTATTACACATCAAATATTTTGGAAAATTATTCTTTATAGAGTATTGGAAGCAATACTTAATATGATAGAGCAATATATGGATTATTTCAGTCATTTTTAAAGCCAAAGAATCTGATATTTAGAAGGAGTGACCAATTTCCCCAAGATCATAAGATTCCTAAGTGAGTCACAATTAAATTTCAAATCTGTCTGGACTTTAGAAACCATGTTCTCTTCTCTTCTCTTCTCTTCTCTTCTCTTCTCTTCTCTTCTCTTCTCTTCTCTTCTCTTCTCTTCCTTTTCTTTCTCTTTTCCCTCCCTTCCCTTCCCTTCCCTTCTTTTTTCCCTTGTACTGAGGCACTCTTTGGGGACAGATAGGAATTGCAGTCTTGAAAGTGAAAAGGAGTAAAAATGGAGAGCAACACTAGTGGAAGTAATAATAGTCTGGGTCTTGGAAGAGCCAGAATCAGGAAGTTATGGGGGGTAATGGGTTGGGGTGGTATGACAAATGAACCACAAACTGGGTGGCTTAAATATTAGAAATGTATTATTTCACATTTCTGGAGACTAGAAATGTGAAATCAGTATCATTGGATTGAAATCGAGGAGTCGACAAGTCTTAGAGCACAATCTTTTTCTTGCCTCTTCCAGCCTCTGATGGCTGCTGGCATTCCTTGGCTTGTGGTTGCTTCCCTTCAATGTCTTTTTCCTCTTCTCTTGTATGTGTACAATTTCCCTGTGCCTCTCTCTGATAAGGACATATTCAATTGCACTTGGAACCTACCTAGATAAACCAAAATAATCTCCTCATCTCAAGAGCCTTAACTTGCATCTGCAAACACCCTTTTCTCCCCCCCGCATATAAAGTAATATTCATGGCTTCCACAGATTAGGTTATCCCTTGGATGTCTGTTCCAGGGTCATTTTTCACCCATCAACAAGGGTTAAAGAAAATACCTTATAGAGGAAAAGACAAAGCAAATGTTTGGAAGCCTTAAATCATCAATCATAGGATTCAAATCGAGGAAGTAAAAAACCATGAGAGAAGACCTTCAACAGTAGCTGCACTGCTTTTTGAAAATATCAGTCAGCATTTGTTGATTCCATTGTTCATTATGTATTTGCTTGATCACTATGCTAGAAACTGAGTGAACAATAATGGTGGGACAATAACCATCGCCCCTGTGCTTTTGAAGCTTGCAGTCTAGTGATGGAAATAGGCTGTAAATTTATCTGCGTAACTTTTTTTTTTTTATGTGGTTACACATTGTGCAAATGCTATGAAAATAAACGTAGGGTGCCATTGGGATTAACAAAAGTTATGGGAAGTGGTGTAAAAAAAGTTCCAGCATGTTGCATATTGATACATATTCTATATAAAGTATTTTCTTGTGTTCCTCAAAATTTCTTTGCATGATGTCCTTGAGAATGTGATCTTTGAACTGAGATCTAGTGGATGTGTAGTAGTTAAATAGTCAGAAGGTGGAAGAAACTAGAGAAGAGCATTCTTGGTAGTCATGAAGATTCTAGGATGAGAAGAATAGTACATTTAGGGGATGAAGCATAGGCCAATGCAGCTAGTGTGCAGAGAGGAGGGAAGACAAGTGCCCGATGCACGTGGAGACCGAGACAGAGCCTGATGCTGAGTGGCCTTCTTGGCCACACTCTCAGATGTTGCTTCTTATGTAAGCATTAGGAAGTACGGGAAGAGAAGTGTGTGTGTGTGTGTGTGTGCGCGCGCGCGCGCAAGTGTGTGTGTGCACGCGCGCTTGCATGCATGGTTTTCTGCTTTTTAGATTTTACCAACAGTAAAATTTACTTTTTTGTTACACAGTTTGACAAATACTTTCAGTTGTGTTAACTATACTTCTGATCAAGATATAAATCAGTTCCAGTAGCTCCCCAAATTTCCTCATGCTACCCTTTTGTAATCCACCCCTACTCTCTCCTCTGACCCCTGACAAATACTGGTCAGTGAGGTCTTAGAGCTATGTAAAAGCTCAGTTGAAGGCACAAGACTAAAATTCAAGTGAGAAAAGGGATGGCCCAACACTGTGATAGTATAAGAAAGGAAAGGGCATATATTCAAGAGATATCTAGGATCTGAAATCAAGAGAACATGGTGACATTAAATACTTTAATTTGAATAGAGAGAAGGAAGCATTTAGGAGATTCTCAGATGTCTTGCTTGAGTAACTAGAAGGCAGTGGCACATTTCAAGAAATGGGAAGAGCAACTACTGTAGACAGGGATTAAGTTCAGTTTATGGAGCCAATGAGACATCCAAGACCAGTGGTAGGTGGAGGAATTTTGGGTCTTGAATCCCTTATAGAGATTTGAACCAAGGATTTATATTTGAGAGATGGGCTTTTCAAAGGAATCTAAGCCCTTTTATTTTTTTTGTACATAATAATTTTTTTATCCAAATCAAAATATTCATTATGTGTAAACTGTACTAAGCATCATTCTGAGTATACGTGTATTTAATCATGGAATTTACCTGAAAGGGAAAAACATTTGTTTTACATATGAGAGACTAAGAAATAGAGAAATTAGAACACATGACCAAGGGGATATCCCCTCCACTTGTTAGATGGGATATTGCCGAATTCATGAAGTCCTTAATAAAGCTAATTAGATCTTTAAAAGAATAGGTGGTGCCTAGGTGGCTCAGTTGGTTAAGCATCTGACTCTTGATGTTGTCTCAGGCCATGATCTCCCCATTCATGGTTGGTGAGATTGAGCCCTGCATCGGGCTCTGCACTGACAGCATTGAGCCAGCTTGGGATTCTCTCTCTCCCCCTCTCTCTGCCCCTCTTCTACATTCTCACATGCTCTCTCTCAAAATAAATAAATAAACATTAAAAAAATATGATCAAGATCTCATAGCTATTAAGGCTCAGTTGGTAATACAAGAGCTGTGTCTTAAACTCAGTTACTAAAAACTTGTTCAGTTCTATTTTGTTAGATGGTTAAGCCAGTGGTATTTACTGTAGGAAATTAATCATAATTGTCTTTGAAGCTTTTAACAGTATAAATGCAACATGTATTCATGACCCATTTTACCTTACCTGCCTAATGAGCAGGGCTTGGAGGATTTTTTGAACTGTTTTTAGGTGATTGTGGTATGTTTCTCCTCTCTCCTTCACCAACATACACCACTACTGTCAAGCACATGAAAATTGACATCAATTGCATTGGTGGTCAGTCCTGAGATTATTGACTTATTGTAGATACTAATGGATCATAGAAATATGCTGCCAGCAGATGTTGATAAACAACTATTCTGGGTTAGAAGGTGCCTAAACATATTCTGTGAGTATGCACCTGGGCACTGATGACCATGAGATAATGTCATTCTTGCATAAAATTGCTTTCTATGGACCATGTGTTGGCCAGTAATGTCTTGAATGAAGAGGTAAAACTTAGGGTTGTTTATAGTATGGTCTCTAGGTCATATGGACAGGACTTCAGAAATCTATCCAGGCTATAACAGGTTATATGGACTACATGTATATACTGCTTTTTTTTTTTTTTTTTTTACATATTCTTGAAATTCATACTGTTCATTTCCTTTATTTATACTTTACAATGAAGAATGGTATTTAAAGAAATATTCTCTCATAAAAACATAGACTCTGACAAAATGAATGGCATCTCTAAGCCATCTATTTTGTAAATCTACATGTTCATATAATGCATCTGGATATAGTGATATGCTCCTCTTATTCATTTGTGTTTATGGGAATGAACCTTCAAATCTTAATTCATAGAAAAATGTGGTAATGTTTCTTCTCTGATGATGTTTTGTAATTCGAACAGCAAAAGGTGTCTCCCATATATCCTAAGGAGACATGAGTGAAACCAAAATACTTATTTTGCATTGATTTTATTTTTCACCACCAAAGAACAAAAGCTAAAATAAAACTCAAGACAAAATAACAGCGACAACACATGTTGACAATGTTGGTTTATTTTGCAAAACCTATAGTAAATTTAGGATAAATGTAACATTTTAATCTAAGAAATTAACCTCTGTCTCAGCATTGAAATTACATTTTTCATTGTGCAGAAGAAACAAAAGCCTTGTTGTTGTATTGGGCCTATTTGTTTATTCGGTATTCACCGGTGATGAGAAACAGAGATTGAATTGGAAAACAGATCATTGGAGGTGACTTTTGCAATGCAGTACTAATATAAAAATGGATTTATAATCTTCTCCTATTCCAAAGATTGAATAATGATTGGGCTTAACATTTTGACCTACTGTTCACTCTCCAGAAGACCATGTGGTTTTAGTAGAATGGAAAATGTGCCCTCTCCCTAGAGGGGGCTAAATGCAGTATGTCAGACGTATGACCTCAGGGTTTTTCATTTATGTTCTTCTCCCTTTTGGCTCATTCCTGTTTTTAGCCTTTAGAAGAGGAAAGTAGAGAAAAATGGGTAGTCAGTTCAACATGACCTCTTGATGGTCCAGTCAAGAGGACCATCAAGTCAAGTCAATAAGACCATCAAGGCCTGGGATCATGGCCCAGCTCCCAGAGTCTATGTCATGTAGGAATTTTTTTTTTCTTCAGTAATTGCCAGTGTTGTAACTGCTGCTTTGGGGGTGAGGGGAGAAACAATAGACAATGAGTAAAAAAGAGAAGCAAGTTCTTTCAGGGGGGAACTCTTGGCTCTGATTTCAGACTGTTAAATCATATAAAGAAATAAAATGGGAAATGCTTATCATGTAACATAAAACAAGATTTAAATGTGTGCATATTTTATCATTTCAACTGTTTTTCAAAAGTACCGAATCATAGGCATAGGGAGAAAAAAAGCTGGAAGGAAATAGACAAAAATGTTAACAGTTGTCATATTTTGGCAGAGAATATATATGTTTTTTCATATTTTTCCAAATGCTGCGTTTTCTGAGATTTTAAATGAGTTTGGCCAACTTGTATAATATAAAAAGACACAAATTAGTGTCAATAGCTGAGATCTGGTTGGTGATCCAGGAGTCTGATCAAGGTTCAGGATAAAGAGCATGGAAGTGAGCAAGAATGTAAGCATTATCTTCAGGATACACGGTGTTTTATCCATCATTCATTTCCTGCACTGCCATACTTATCACCACCACTGTCTCCTTCACCTAGTAGTCTGTCCTCAAACCTTGAAGGCCTCCTTCTGCAAAAACCTTCCTAATCTTTCCATTCTTATGAACATGTAAGATCCTTCTAAAATCTCAACTAAGGAGCAACACATTCCTTCTTCACCTGGCTGCTCTCACCAGGGCATCTGCAGCAGGTGTGAGAGGCCGATTTTTGTGGATGATACTGACATGTGTCCCTTTTTTATAGTGGTGGGAGTTTAACATGCTACAGGAGAACTCTGGGGAAATAGGTGTGGTTTTTTTTTTTTATTATTTGTTTGTTTTGTTTTTTGTTTTTTGATAATGGGGAAATTTAGCCCTAAATTTGAATTCACAGAGATCTGGATCCGAATCTTCTATCACTTCAAACTTGTCTAACCTTAGGCAAGTTGCTGAAACTGTCTTTTCTAAGCCTCAGTTTGCTCACAATTACAATGGAGAAGATAATACCTGTTTGTGGTAAGGATCAGTCAGCATTATTCATGTGAACTAAAAGAACTGTATTGACTATACCTGTTCCTCACAATCAAGTGATGAGACAGGTATTGGGATATTAATGGTAGAGAATATTGCCTCACTACAACCCACCCATGTTTCTCTCTCTTATAAACAAGGGGAGACCTATAAAGTATAAACTGGCCTGCTCCCTTCTCCAGTCTGAGTTTAATTTAAATGAGGTTAACATTTATGGAACATTTACTGTACACCAGATCTTGTTATACATTATGTTTTGCCTGGTGACCAGCCAATAACTGGAGGTCACTGTTTGTTTTAAATTTGATTCGAGGAAGTACAAAGTGGTGATAGGGCCATTGCATCCTTTAAAAAACATTTTAGATTATCTGATACACCACCACTTGTGTGACTTCTTATCCCATCTGAAAGCCTGCCTTACTGGCTGTGTGGCAAAGATATTATGAAGTCAGAATTTCATTCCATATTAGCAATCACTGGAAAGGTTAAGGTTGAGAAACAATGAGAGAAATAAAAAAAAAAAATGAAATTACTGTGAATCTTCATTGGTCCCTAAATGTACTCCCAGAACTCTCTTCAACTTGAAGAATACAAAGAGATGAGAGGGGAGGGCAGATAAGTATTGTTTTCATTTTTAAATGCATTTTTCTGAGGATCAGAGGATTTCTTATATCTATTTCACCTTCAAAATGGCATCGCTGAGTTCCCAGTAAAGGTTACTCATGAATCTGAGGATTTGCCTTTCTGACTCAGAGTTTACTGGCATTTGCTAAATGTTTGGCTTCATATTCATCTTTGTCTTTAACCGTGATGAAAGTAAGGCATTGTCTCATTTATTAGATGGCACTTGCTGTGCTGAATTAAGGTTGAATCATTTGATATTGACCCCACAGTGGCTTTAGTCTTCTGAAATGTTTTGTAGCTTCCACCTGTTTGCATTAAATTTTATTTCTACCTGTCCTTTCTCTAGCCTCATAGAGTTGTCTCAGGCTATATATATTAGCTATTGGTGAGGAACCTTAACTTCTCCACAAACTGACATTTCCTAGGTAGCCAGAGGCAATCCCTCAGTGAGAGGATTCCTCAAGCACGGATTGCCCCATGCATCCCTACTTTTTGGCTTTGTCTTCCCTAATTACCACATTTGGGTTACACTGTGAATAAGTGGAGCTGTTCCCCCAGTTATGAAAGCTAAAATATTCCTTTCTGGGTCTTTGTGGAAAAGGTCAAGAAATTAATTTTAGATGAATATCTTCACCTTCTTAGCTAGTTGCTGTATTAATGATCTCATGACTGATTGCTCCTTAAACTGGCCCCAGCACAGGTCAGAGTAGAGTGAGAATATGCTCTATTTAATGAGGCAGGAATCAGAACCCCTAATATTTTATCACTGGCATATAGATGGAAGGAGTCATCAAGGAATAGAAAGTGGCTAAAGAAGCCTAGTGCCATCCATATAGAGGGCTGTGTGTTCTGCTGTGAAAAACATGTTTTACACTGGTGGGGGGCTGGGGGATAGATAAAAGGCCTATGAGTCTAAACATTTTTCTTTTTTCTTGATGTTTTTATATCCATCTTAACAAACTAACATTATATTAATTTTTTCTCTTTTTTATATTTAATTTTTTTTTCCAAAATACAGAATCCTTGGAGGAATTGAATAACAATCACCTATGTACTTATCATTGAAAATTAGTAATCCTGTCAATATGTTTATTCCTTTTTTCAACTAATATCTAAGCAGCTTTCCTGTATTTGTTTTTTTCTCTTTTAATCTAGGAAAGACTTCCAAATTCTGTTCTTTTCTTCCCTGACATCATTTTTTAAAGAAGCTAGATCAATTTTGTTTTGAGATCTGCTATATTCTTCGTTTGTCTGTTTTCTAGTGGGATTTTTTTGTTGTTTTTTTATTTGTGTTTTACTTGTCCCTTTCTCCTCAGTATTTCCTGTAGACTAGATTCAATCTCAAAGCTTGATCAAATTCAGATACACCCTTTTGGCAAGAATACTTCATAAATGATGCTAAGTACTTCATTTCACATCCAAGAAAGAGGTACCTAATGTCAAGTTATCCCACTTTCAGTGATGCTAAATTTGTTCACTTGGTTGACATGGTGACTACTAGATCTCTCCATTATACATTTACTCCTTTGATATTACCAAGTAAACTTTGGGGCAACTTTAGTACTATCAAACTTTGGTCTACTTGTCCTCCTACCCATTGATGATCCTGACTTTCTGAATCAATCGTTTCGTTCATGTTTGCTGAATGGTGATTTTCTAGTTTTATCATTCCTTTACATTTCTTCTCTGGCATTCTTCTGTAATTCTATTTTTCCCTCAACATGTTAGGGATGAACTCTGGCTCTTTCTATAAAAGGAAGGATAACCGCTTAATTCCTTGCATTCAAATATCATTCTTCAGAGAACAAAATTGGTATAAACATCACCTCTAATTATAGCGTATGTGTATATGTTATGTTTTCTCTTTAGAATCAAAATGGGCCCAAAGTTTTTATTCTGTGTTATATAATCAGTTATGGCCATCATTCTTTTTTTTTCTTTTTTTTTTTTTACCAATAGTTTATTGTCAAATTAGTTTCCTCATAACACTCAGTGCTCATCCCCACAAGTGTCCTCCTCCATGCCCATCCCCCCTCCCCCCCACATCCATCAGTCCTCAGTTTTTGTAAGCATTCAAGAGTCTCTCATGGTTTGCCCCTCTCCCTTTCCCCCACCATTTCCGCCCTTCTTCTCCCCCTTGTTCCTCCGTCAAGTTCCTCCTAATCCTCCTATACGTGCAAACATATGATATGTGTCCTTCTCTGCCTGACTTATTTCGCTCAGCATAACACCCTCAAGGTCCATCCATGTTGCTACACAGGCAATCATTCTTTTTGATGCCCAAATTGTTTGAAATTCGGACACTGAGAGCCTCTTCAAACACTCCTATGTCTTTTCCATATGCTCAGTTGGTCTCTAAGAACTCCCTTGCTTTCCAGTAAAAGATTCTGGGCTTACTTTGCATTTTTTCTAACCCATATCAAGGATTAGTCATTTCTCCAAAGAGCCCTAATTTTCTTTTATTGAGGAATGATATTCCTCAATATTATTGTGAGGAATGTTCACTGCTACCTAGAAGCCACGCTTCCAGAAACTTTCAGTGAGAAGAATGAGAAAAAAATATGCATATTTATATTCACTATATGTAATATGTTTATATATAATTTATATACAACATAGTATATTATAAATTATATATTTAAAACATTAATTCATATTGAAAACTTCAGATGTTTGCTGAGTTTTTTTGATATTTGCTTCTGTGTTCTCTATCATATTTATCTTTTAGTATGCTGAATTGTATTAAAATTTTTTAATGTTTATTCATTTTTATGAGAGAGACAGCATGAGTAGGGGAGGGGCAGAGAGAGACTAAGATATAGAATCTGAAGCAGGCTCCAGGCTCTGATCCTGACGTGGTGCTTGAACTCAAGAATGGTGAGATCATGACATGAGCTGGTCAGATGCTTAATCGACTGAGCCACCCAGGTGCCTCTGAATTTTAGATCCATATTCTTGCAGTATGACTTTTAGATTCCTTAGCTTATGCATAGCATATAGTAATCTGGGCAATGTATCTACTCTGCTTCTAACTCCTCTTCAAGTAAGATCTACTCTTACCCAGATACTCGCCATGTCTTTAAAATGCCAGTATTTTGGATGAACTTTCTTGTTTTATTTGTTTAAATAAAACTGGTAATCTGTATGTTGAGGAGACTCGGTGGAAGTCCACATGGCTGTGGGAGCTACCACCAGTCCTCTCTTCTCTGCACTTGAGACTTGGCCTCTGAATGTTTCTCAACTCTTCAGGTATCCACCACATATTGGCATGCTAACTCAAACTCATTTACCAGCCCTAATCTAACCAGAGAGTTTTGCCTAAGAAAAAAGATTATAGTTCAGCTCAGTGATTATTTAGAGCCTATACCAGGCCTATAGTTTTATAATTATGGATTGTAGAACAGGCCACACTTGAAGAGGGCAGTATCATGGGGTTGGATATAGTTAAGCAATATTTAGGCTATTCTGAAGATTAGGAATCACAATGCATTTTGAGAATAATTAGCTGTGGGAACAGAAGTGGACAGGAATGATCTCAAAGTTTCACTTCTTCATTGTGCTTTAGTAAATTTAGACATTTTTAAGAGATTGAGACAGATTTGGAAAGAATTTATGGTAAATCAATGTGCCACTTAACAAACTTATAGGGTAAATCATGACTTAAATATGTATAAAAAAAGACTTCCCTGTTTTACCAAGCTTTAAGTAAAATTAATAGCTGAGGTTTCCACATGTGCCATAGGTTTACTTTCCTTAGGTGTTATTTTCAGTGTCTTAATTGTTTTTCAGTGTTGGCTAAGAGGGCAAACAACAGAGGACATTTTCTCTTTAAAAATAAGATTTTGTTATCTTTCTAACATACTTTCAGACTGAATCCCAAATCCCCGTCAGGTGCTTCTTGATCTGTATGACAAGGTTGTGGGGTTCTTGTACTGTGCCATTGGCTGACTCTCACACATCACCGTAGACAAAATGACCCACAGAACACATTATCATTGAAAATGTGTTTGGTGTAAAGAGAAAAACTCATCAAAATCGAAAACAGAGACCCTGAACTTGACCTACCCTTTGAGTGTAGAGCAGCTGCTGGGCTGCTCCATTGCTAGTTCCAGGGTTGGTGGGCACCATTCAACAGGAACTTTATTGAAGAAGGAAGGAAAGAGAGCATAATACCATTCCCTTTTGTGCTCTGCCAGAAAGAGAAGATAGGACTATTGGACACTAGCAGTGCTGCTGGCCTACTGCTTTCCTGTCTTCATGGTGCTTTGAGAAGAGCTCTTCTTTTTCCAAAGTGTCCTTAGCTTTGCTTGAAACCATTCTCACTGCATCTCCCTCATCTCATCCTAAGTGGTTAAATTTAGCTCATTCTATCTAGCAATGTGTGGAAATCATACCTAGGGATGCAGAAAGTGTTTGATTCAGTCACCTGGGCCATTTTCCAGTCTCGGCCGTGCAATTGTATGGGCAACCATGGAGAATCAAACAGAGTGAAATTCGCCAAGCTTATAAAGACAGGAGTTGACTGAAAAGGGTATTTTGAGCTTGGTGTATTTAACCATTTGGTGACATCATATCAGTTTGATTTCAATGTAGTTCTGTTAAGAATGGACAATAATTTTGTTAGTATTTATATATAGCAATCTGTAATCCTTTAATTATGTTAAACATGAACATATTGTTTTTCCAGGTTATAATTTTTGTCAAGGACCGGAGCTATATTATTTTATGTTACTTACTCCCCACAGAACCTTATACGGTCAGAACACAGGTGCCCAGTGACCCCTTGGGAAGTGTGTGTAAAGTGTATTTTACTGTCTCTGTCAGAAAGAATGTGAGGAAGAGAAAAAGACTGGAATAGTTTACTGAATAATATAGGAATAGCCAAGTATAACCAGGCTTTGTGTGGGGATTTTAAACATTAAAACAGAGTGATAAAATAAAGTGTGTGATAGGCAGTGAGTAGGAGGAAAAATAAGACATTTGAAGACTTTGCAATTTCTAGGGGGAAGGAGAGATTCAACTAGGGAAATTAATAGACAGAACATAAGAGTATATCAGAGAGTGAAAGATCAGTCATATCCCTGAATAGTATTTGGGGAAATGGAAAAATCCAAGAACAGTAGGCTGTTCATATCTTGTTTTTAGCAAAAAAAAAAAAAAAAAAAAAAAAATTTAGGAAAGAGTAGTGCCACAGTTGATTTTCAGAGTAAACTGTGTCTAAACTGTGAGGGAAAGTGTATTTTTGGATAAAAGTTTTAAAATAGGCTTATGTTCCCTGTGTTGTGTTCACAAAACTGTGTCTTCTAAATGAAAGTTGATAACCAAGAAGATCAACTTTCCTGTAGATACAAAAAATGAAGCATTTGCTGAGGATTAGTAAAGGTGTGAGGAGGAGGAACACATGGTTCGAATGATGGGGTGCTGGATCAGTGGGAATATTGGGCAGGGAAATAAGCACAGAAGAGCTGGAAATGCCTGGCAGAAAACACAGAAAGGCGGGAAGAGGCAAGAGATAAAGAGTGGAATAGTTTACTGAATAATATAGTGAGGAAGAGTCTTTTTCTCTTCCTCACATATCTTATTACTTAAATAAATTGACTCTAATTAACTACTGCCTGTGAGACTGATGAACTGGGTAGGCTGAGGCACTTTCAGAACCTACATCACTCATTGGCATATGCATTGAAGAGCATTCTCTTCTCCACTGTGCTCTACTTTCTTCACTGTTGTCTCAGGTCATGACAAGCAGAAATCCTGTCATTCAAAGTAAGTCCAAAAGTCCATTATCTGATCACTAAGGAAAGACCAGCACATCCACAAAACATGAGCTTACCCTCTCGCAGGTGTAGGTGGTGCTCTGTCTGCAGAAGAGAGGCAGGGAGGGGAGAGAGAGAAAGAGAAACATTTGGCCAAAATAAAGTGTAGAGTCATGCAGACACACCATAATGTAGAATGTTTAAATAGAACACTGAAAAATCTCATTCATGAGAACTTTGAAAACCATACATAAGGAACATATAATGTTAACGTGACTAAGGATAGAAGGGGTAAACTATCCCAAATAACTCATTTGAATACACATTTTGTAAATCTGGACAAACTTCATTAATACTGAGCTAACCGTAATAAGGAGACGGTTGCTCCACAAATCAAGGATAGGAAAAACACAACATCTGAAATGGCAGGAGGAAGAACTAAGGCTTGTGCTATACTTGTAAGCCTCTAATTTGCAAATCCAGTTCACAGCACAAATTAATTTGGAAGGCAGTTTGAAATTTGGACTATATTTCCCCGTACGAATAATATTCCACACTAAGTTCCCAAGCCTGTTCACAAAATCACTTTTATACAAATGTGAATCTGAAGCCTAGAACCAACAGCACTATCTTACTATTTAAATAAATTGACTCTAATTAACTACCGCCTGTGAGATTGATAAACTGGGTAGGCTGAGGCACTTCCAGAACCTACATGACTCATTGGCATATGCATTGAAGAGCGTTCTCTTCTCCACTGTAATGAGTCAGGACATTGCACTTCTTTATTTTGCCTCATGTTTCCTTTATAGGAAGTATTGATTTTTATGGCATTTGGATATAATAGATCTTAGGCTGTCATGAAAGACAGGAGTGTTTACTCATCCTTGGGTCTTCAAATGAATTGAGAAGAAGGCCATCTCCATGTATAAGCAGCCACATAGGTTAGTACAAAAAATAGATCCTTTTCTTTTAGGTTATCTAATACATGGTGCTATGTTAGTAGCAAACACTTAGAAGTATATTGTTTCTTATGGAACAGTATAACTTGAAAGTAGTGAATGTATTAAACAAATCTTTTGGTAGTATATAGTTGGCTACATTTGAATATACCCATCCAGTAAAAGAACATATATAAAAATGAGAAAATAAGATAATATTATATGAATAGAGAATGCATAATAAATTCTACACAGGTAGAATTCAATTTTCGCAAATGCCATTTTAACATCTGGTTCTGTATAACAAGACTGTTTCCAAATCCTCCTGACAGCCCTTAAATATTCTGTTTTGCTGATATGGATAAAAACAATCTTTTGAAAAGAAAACTACTATAAAAACAGATGTATTCAAAAGTTCCTGAATGTGGAAATATGAAACCTTTATGACAGAGGAATTTGGAAGGGGGAAGAGTAGGGCTGGAGGGAAGTTGCAGAGCCGAGTGCTACAGAATGTGAGAGCCAGAAGAGTTGTGGGAGGAGAAAGCGATGAGAAAGAAGGCAGTTGGCAAACCCAGGAGTCATCCTGAGGAGGGTCCTAGCTGGAGCTTCATGCAAGGAGTTGGATCCTGTCTTCACAGAGCAGTCAAAATGCTGCCTCTTGTTGTTACCCAAGGATTTGACATTGCTGTAGTTAACTACAACTTCAAAATTGGTCCATGTCCTTATCTTGTCCAGATCTCTTTTAATTGTCTTTAAGTCATTCATTTCTTTTAGATTTCTGGGTTTTATTATTTTTTAATATAATTTATAATCACATTGCCTAACATACAGTGTATACAGTGTGCTCTTGGTGTGTGGGGTAGATTCCTATGATCCATCGCTTACATACCTTGTCCTGAAACTCTTCTGACAGAATATCTGGACATAAAGCTATGCTTTGGTTTGTTTACTTTCTTTTCCCAATTGTGACTCTTTATAGCAGGGATAGAGAGTGCTTCTGCCTTGCCTTTGGCATCAGCCTTAAAGTACTTCTTTCTTTCCCTTAGCTTCCCTGTAATTCCTTGAAGTCTTAGCAAAAGAATGAACTCAAAATCAAAGGTCTGTCTTACTCTTTCAACTTATTTAGTTGGCACAGAAACAGCCAAACAAGTAATAACCAGTACATTTACCCGGAAAATTTCATGTCTGTAAAATATATATGGTATCTGGTATTTAATTAGATAGTAATATGAATGCTTGATTCTATTGAATACTTTGAGTGCCTTTTTGGAAGCAGATTTGTTTGAGAGGTAGAGTATTAGGTACCAAATAGGATACAGGAGGGACAAGATGGCTGTTAAGTTTTTATTTACTTTAAAATTTCATAGTGCTCAGTCTTCTCTCTGAGCCTCTTTCTCTGTCTTCTGTTTTTCCCTGGTTGCTTGGGGATAGAGGAGGAACTGAGAGGTGTGCCTATCTATGAGATAAGAGAACAGAGTAAACCAGGAACAAGATGAGAAGGGGTTCTATGGTTATAAGAGGTGGTAGGAGAGAACTGAAACAAGTCCTCAAAGAAAGTCATCTTGTTATGCAAGAAAGAGCAAAGAGGGTAGAGAGAAGGCATCCGATGACCGCACTACACATAGCAACTACACTTCTCTCTTATTCATAAAACAGCCTTTAATTTATTGTCCAATATGGAGTACTCTTTAGAGTGCGACAAAGCACTATTAATAATTAAGTACAAATAATTACAGGTGTCAACCAGAATGCATGATTACTTATTTAGAGATTGCACCATCATAACTTCTTTTATAAAAGCACAACTTAAAGACTTTTACCTTGTTTAAAACAAATCCAACTCAGAAAACAAAGCTGGATCTAGGATGGAGAAGATAAATGGTATTATTTTAAGCACCTGAAAAAATGCCTTCTCTACCTTTCACCCTGAACTAACATTTTCAGAATCAGATTTAGAGATGCCTGGGAGTTTTTCTTGGTAAAATGAGTTAAGCGTATAAGCCATATCCCTAAGACCAAATGGATTTATCAAAGTCTTTTATTTTTATGGTAATTTGTTAGTATAGTTGATATACAGTGTTGTATTAGTTTTAGGTATACAGTATAGTGATTCAACTTCTCTATGCATTATGCTGTGCTCACCACGAGTGTAGCTACCACCTGTTATCATACGTTGCCATTACAATACCATAGATTATATTCTCTAAGCTGTACCTTTCATCCCCATGATTTATTAATTTCATAACTGGAATCCTGGATCTCCCACTTCCCCTCACCCATTTTGCCCATCCCTTCACCCCTCTTCTCTCTGGTAACTATCAGTCCTTTATGTTTATACATCTGTCTAATTCTGCTTTTTGTTCACTCATTTGTCAAAACCTTGTCTTGAACTCTGTCTAGATGGAGACTCAAAAATTCAGAGAGCTTGTATCATAAATACCAGACAATGTGTGTGTGTGCACGCACACACATTCTTGGAGATACAGCTTAAGAGAAGTCATCATGTAAAAAACCAAAAAGGAGATAGAGGCTTTCTTAACACTTAGTCACCCAGGCTACCCTGTAAGACTGGTCCTGATTATACTAAGAACCTTCTAGTGACTTATACTTCTTACTAATAGTAAATAAGGAAATTTACTACTTTAATTCTAGTGTTGCAATTAGTTTATTGAAAAATGAATTTTACAGTTGTTTTTAAAAGTTTGAGTGACAAGAGAAAAGTGAAATAAAGAACGTACCTGAGAAGATGAAACCGTGTCTGTTAAATCCTTTGGGTTCTGTGAAGAAAGCAAATACGAGATAAATTCAAATCATTATCAAAGGTTTCCTCTGCTCATACAAAGTGAAATAGAAAATCCATATGGTTGTATTTTAGTCCTACCAAAAAGTAACATTTTACAGAGTCTGGCCTCAGTCTTCAAGATATTTCAGACATATGTTTTCGCCTTGATATGTCTCAATGTTGTCTCATTCCTCCATTTCATTTTACATGTATAGACTCAGCCATCATGTATTGCAAGTGGACTCACCTCTCCCTAAGACATGTGCTGAGCACCTGACTCAGAATTAAACTTTTAACATTTTGTAGGTCAACCTTAAATCATTGATGGAGCAGAAAAAAGAACAGAGGGTCTATTGTACATTTCTCGATGGGGGAACATGAAAAAAAAAATGAATGGCTAGAGAAGCTATGGGAACTAAAGCTGCTAGCAAGGAAATCTGACAGTCACAGAGTGTTCCTGAAGCACTGGACTAAAAGAACAGATTTCTGATTTATGCTTCAGAGTCTGGAGATTGTGAAAAGCCATTTGAAGAAGTTTAATGTGAGGAAGGCAAATGCTCTGAAAAATTAAGTTTACAGAAATCACACTGCATATAAAATGGCCATTTACACATGAATTGTGTTTAATTACTTAATTGATTAAAAATATGGATTTACGTCTGTTTATATAGTCTATAAACAAACACCCAGTTTATTAAAATGCCACATAAGTGATGCAGGCCCATTACTTTTCCTCCATGGACTAGGTGAGCTTCTCTGCCATCTATGGCAACTCCTAACATCCACACTTAAAAGAAAGAAAGTGCCCATTGTGGAGTCTCAGTGGATGGGCAAAAATGTTGCCTGTGCTGGCCACACCCACCCCTTCCCACCCTTATTTTCTGCCAAAGAAAAGGGAGAAACTTCCCTGGGTGACCTCAGCAGTACTGATTGCAGAGAAGTATATGCCCTTTTGCCTTTTTCTGCTTCCCACTCTTACAATAACAATTACAGAAAGAAAAAAAATACTCTCTGGGAATTTATCCAAAAGAGAAAGAGAGTAAACAATATATTCAGTGAACAAAGACAGTAAACGAGACCTTGAGTATAGATAGGAAAGGATAGAGAAAGAAATTAAAAGGAAAAAGGTGCCAAAATAATTAAAAGAAATCAGTGTAATGGTGAAGACAGGATTTTTGTCTTTTTTTTCTTTCATTGTTTATTGTCAAGTCGGTTTCCATTTAACACCCAGTGCTCATCCCAACAAGTAGACAGTTTTTAATCTAGAACAATGAAAAGGAAGAAATAATTATGAATTCTAAGGAAGAAATTGACCACTAGACTACTGGGAAAAAAATCACCTCAAAGGTAAATGTACAAATAGAAGTATTCATTTAAGTATATGATACTGATGTTTAAAATTTAGTATATGAGTATTTCCTGTAAATGTCATGAAATACCTCAGTGTTTCTGAATATTAAGCTATTTCAGAATATTCACATGCTTAAGGCTGAGAAGGTAATATGTTTAGATACTTAAATTATTGGTTAATCTACTTTCAAATGTCTGAGAACTGTATGGACACAATGTAAAAAAAAACTTAGAAAAAATCAGAAACGGTATACAGAAAAATAGTATAAAAAAGCAACATATGTGTGAATAGAAGTTTTTATTTTTAGATTTAAATTTGTGTATTACCAGTATTTTTCTTAAAGGATTTGAATGTGACATATTTACCTTGTGATCCCAGCTCCACCCTCATTTCCTACTGGGCTTATTGACAGATTTGCTCATTTAGTTACCTTTCCTAGCAGGACAAGCTGTGATATTCACTGGATAAATTACATGGGCTTTTACTCTATTTTTTTCTAAATGTTTATTTAGACTATATATATATATATTTGGACTGTAAGAGAAAGCTGAAGAATTAGAATCTATGAGGTTCTTAATAGGAGACAGACCTACTAATTGTCTCTTTTGTATGTTCTTTCTGTTCTAAAGTTGATCCAATGATAAATGAAAGTATATTAAATATTTCTGTGCCAGCTTGGTAACTTTTTTTTTTCTATGTTTCTTCCTAAGAGATTCTTTTCTGGATTTTTTGAAATAAGAACTTGCTGTGACCTTGTGTGCCTGGTCTAAAAAAACCTAGCAAGCTTTGTGACATTGAATGAGTTTTACAAAACCACTTTGTTGATTAAAGAAATTTACTGGACAAGAGGATTTGTTTTCCCTTTCTGACTTAAGTTCAATTTTCCCCTTCATTTGCTAAAAGGTTGGCTGTCTTAGAGCATGGAATGAATCTTTGTCCTTGGCCACGGTTGGACAAAACAGACATTGTGGGTCCATGCTTGACTTGGTTCTGTCCATATAGGTACTGTGTAAACCTTAAGACATGGCTGTATTGAACTTCAAGCTTCACATCAATAACAAATGCTTGTATATAGCAACCTAGAAAAGGTAAAAATACCTTATTAAGTTTGGGATTACAATTGTCTTTTGCTCAAAGTTCCCAAAGACTTTGTCTGAAGGTTAAGTGTCACAGACTAAGTGTCAGATGGTGCCCACAGCCAGAATGGTTGAATCAACTTGGGTTATAAGTGTGGACTCTGAAGTCCAAAGACTTGAGAGAAATAGAAAGTTGATTCCCATGGGCAAATGTGAAGAAAAGACAATGGTAATAATTTATGCAATAAAACCATGCTGAATATTTTACATATGTATGATTCTGTTTATACTAAAGCATCTTCTAGCAAGTAAGGTATACATGAAGAAGCTCAAAGTCAGGATCTTTAAATAACTCTTCAAAATTGCCCAGATACTAAGTGAAAGAACTGGGATTCAAGCTATTACAGAGAATAGATGGAAATGAAAGAAAAGCAGATATATAATACTGTTGTCTGGGATAATCCTAATTGAGAAAATTATGCCCCATTTTCAAAATATATATTCAAATATATATTAAAATTTGTTCTATAAAATTTGCATATAAAGCCTGGATGTTGTATCTCTTAGACATCCTCCCAGTTTTATCATGACATAATTGACAACTAAACTTTGCGCAGTTAAGGTGTGTCACTTCATGATATAGATGTACATAGTAAAATAATCACCACAATCAAACTAATTAACATATCCATCACCTCACATAGTTACATCTTTGTATGTGTATGTGATAAGAATCCTTAAGAGGTACCTTCTTAGCAAAATAATATTAACTATAGTCACATTGTTATACATCAGATTTCCAGAACTCTTTATCTGGGGTGATGTTGGTTAAGGGGAAATGGAAGGATGTTGGACCTTTTTAATTGTAATAGGGAATATTTGGTTAATCAACCACTATAAAACCTGGAACAAAATATGCTGTTTGGAATTACATTCTGGTTTTAATATGGTCATATCATCTGGCTTGGGCATATAGGCAATGTGATTATAGCATCTGTTACCACACTTATCACCCGGGTTGATTCAGCTATTCTGGCTGCTGGCACCATCTGACACTTAGTCTATGATACTTAACCTTCAGACAAAGATCCCATGTGGATGGTGACATTTTCATGGATTAAGTGAACCTTTTATCCTTATCTCAGTGCTTTTATACTCTGACAGAGCTTTGGTTGCTCTGCATTTCCCAGATTTACTGTTTTTTATAGAGGGGGTTTGACAGGTACCACATCAACCCAATAATACCTTGAAAACAAGCCATATTAGACAGATAGTAAGTGCCTTGCAGGTGAAATTGGGTAATTATTAAATCAAACCATCATCTGAGATCTAGTCACCATTGGTATTTGCTCTATGTTTGAGTTAAACACTATTAACTCAGATTCAACAAAGTCTCACCAAAATGGGGGACCACAGCTTTGGCGACAATGCAGTGATACACAATGTAAGATTGAAAGACTTGAGTTCAGTTCCAGTTCCACATTTAGCTGGCTACATGACCTTGAGCCAGTTATATAACCATTTTGGAGCCTGGTTGTTTCACCTGCAGAATGATTGGGAGAGACAGGTTAGACAAGATCCCTTAGAAGATTCATCTATTGTACTTGGGAGTTCTGTGAAATGTTTAAGATTTAAGATTCCTCCATTCTGTTCAATATCATTCCAGAAGATCTGGGAAGTATTTTCCTCATTGAAGAACCATGTTCTTTATGTTGCATATCATTTTGCTATACATAATTGTGTTTGTTATATCATGCAGTATAGTAAATTACCAGAGATATAGCTGCTTAAGACAATGGATACTTACCATCTCAATAGTTGCTGTGGGTCATAAGACTATTCATGGCTTAGTTGGTTCCTCTGCTCTGGATTTTATGAGGCTGCAAATCATGGCACCCTGTTGACTACTGTCTTCTGGAGCAGGGAAAGCTTGTTAAGGTTGTTGACAGCATTCATTTCCTTCCAGCTATGTGATGGGGGGCCCCAACTTTTGCTAACTATTGAATGGAGGTGCTCTTGGGTCCAGTAGGCTGTCTATAGTTCCTGGCCACATGGACTTTCCCAGCGTGACTACTTACTTCACCAAGCCCATGAGAAGAGTCTCTAGCATCATTCTCCTAACATAGGTCTTAGGTAATGTAAGGTAATGATGGAAGTGACCTCTCTCTCCACCTTTGCTGTATAATGTAACTGAATCTCAGGAGTCACGTATTACCACCTTTACCATATTCTATTAGAAGTAGAATTACCATATTCGGTTAGAAGTAAGTCACAGGTACTGTCCAAACTCAGGGGAAGAGGGTCACACAAAGGTGTGAACACCAGCAGGCGGGGATTACTGGGGTCACCTTTGGGTCTATTCACTAAAATAATATTAGTAAGGGGAAATATTTATGAACCTTCACTTTGTGACAGCCCTTTGTAATTTTGACAAACATGTAGCTCTATTAGTATCATTATTTTGTATAAGCAAAAAATGGGTTTCAAAGAGTACCAGATACTTGTCCAAAGTTATACAGAATGAGATGTCTTTTTTTTTTCCCCCTATGTTTGGCTTTCCAAAACATGCCCCATGAAAATTTGATATTCTCCTTGTCATTTCATCTATAATTAGGGAAGCCATGACGAAGCAGCTGAGTGCATTTTGATTATTATTTCATTGTCCAAAAACCTAAGCTTTCCTATAAATATTAAATAGACAGGAAAATCGCATATATAAGTACAGATATAAGGGGTGAGATGACTGGGAAACAGGGGCATGTGTGCTCGAGTGCTGATCTGTACAGAGGTTTCAAGAGGCAACCTCTAGGGCAGTGGAAGCAGAGCATAAAGAGAAAAGGTGTAAACTTATGTGGTGTGTTGGGTCTATTAACCCTTGCTATCGTGTGAACATTTGGACACTTTCCTTTTGACAACCTTAGGTATCATTTAGACACTCCTTTTGAAAGAGGATCTGTTCTGCATTTGTTCCTGTGGAACTCAACTAGTGAGACCCACCTTAGGAAATATTCTTAAGTGTGAAAGCATTGACAGATGACACCTGTTTTTCCTCTGGGTCTGTTTAGGCTCAATCCTTCCAGCTCCCTGCGTTCATGGATAACAGTGCATCCACTACAAACATGGTTGTAACATAGCATTGCCTTTCACTCAGGAGCTCCTGGGCACAAAGGAGAACTGAAGAGAGGAAGTACAGGATTTGTTCTGCTCTCCCTACCAAGGCAAAACGTGAAGCTAGAATCAAGTTCATTAATACCAATGAGAAATATTGAGTTTAGTCTATTTTTCAATTCACTTAGCTTTCTTTTAAAAAATTAAGAGGTTTGTCTTTGTCACATGGTGTGTCATGATTAATCAGATATATTGGATAGGCAAATGGCTTAATAGTTATTGCAATTTGTCACATCAGACATGGCTTATCATGCATTATTAATACTCAAATGTAAAATTAGTTAAACTGGGTCTGGCTTCTGTTCAAGACAGTTGAGTGTTAGCAATAGTAAGTTTTAAAAAACCCGCACAGGGATGATTTAACCAATATCACATTATCCTTTCCATTTCAGTATCAGGGCATCTTCAAATTATAATTAGTTAAAAAAAAATCTTTATTTAGCAGGAGGGCAGACAGCCAACCCTTTGAGACAGGAGGGGGCTTTAGGCTTCTTTAACATGGGTACCCAGGAGGTCACATATTCTAGAAAGGTGCTGTTGTATTTTTTTTTTCCAAAGCAAGATGGAAGTTCAGAAACATAGATATTTTTATGCCTTTTTATTTGCAAACTCGAAAATGTGTTTATTTTGGTACTTGTGTTTTTTGCTAAATTTGATGAGTGTACAGTTGTATTAAAGTAAACCTTAGTACCTTGTTCAGAGCTGTATATAATTACAGAAGGAAAAGGAGTCATGTGATCGTTTACACAGGAGTGATAGTTCATTTTCAGAAATGTGAGGGGATTGACTCTTTTTCTAATTCCATCAGGAAAGGGCCTCTGTCTCATGTATGCATTACTAGGATCCACTTTGTTGACTTCTCAGGTTTTACAATCTGAAAAAGGGGATTTCTTTCATTATAGTGCATAGTCTGAGGTAATAGTTGTTTCTTCATATTTGTAAGTCTGTTCTGATTCCAAATGCTTACATCAGTCTATTTTGAGGAGATGACTATGTCTAGTTAGTAAGGGCCCCAGAGATCAGTAGGTCCAAAGATGACTCAGCATGCTACCTCTTGAACCCCTGCCTCATTCCAAGCCAACCAGTTGTACACTTTTAATATCTCCTGAAAATTGAATTGCTCATGTATTATCATAAACAGGCATATTTTCTTCTAATTGTTAGGCAAAATCCATTTCTTAGAATATTGATCATTTCATGCTCAATGACCATTTTCCCCCATTCTATCCATAATGAAAGCCCACTATAGAATTTTGAATCCTACCAGATACAGTGAGATCTTTAGAAGAATTATACAATGTGAGTCCCGTTTGCAGAACAGGTCAAAGTATACCCGAGGAGAAAAGATTAAAATATTTAGAGAGATAGAATATACTTTAATGCAACTTTGGGGCATATAGATGCTGTGTTTTTGAGAAATTGAGAAGAGATCAGATAAGGTTGGGGTCTTCGGCTAAGCATTTTTGGAAGAGTTTGAATTTGAGCATGGATTAGAGGATGGCTGTTATTTTAGTTGCATGAAATACAGCAAAAAGAATAGTAAGAAGAGGAGCAATATCAAAAAAGGTTTTGGACTAGAAATAAGGTGTGTGCTACAGAAGGTGAGATAATGAACCTGACTTGTTTAGAAGGTAGATGGGCAAAGGTCAGAGGATAGAGGATTTGGGAAAATGTTGGACAAAGCAGTTAGACTTCAGTTCTGAGTTATAAATTCATGTTTACATTTGTTTGCATTTGCATGGATTTTGAGCTTAAGAGCACAAGTGACTTCTCTAAAAGACCTCCTTTGTATAGAGAGGGAATTAGCATAGTTAAGAGTACCTTCTGTTCTGTGGAAGACCCACATTGGTACAGCAATCACTGATTATTTGTAAATTCATCAGGAATCATAGAGGTTTCTTGTTTATTCCAGTAGAAACAAAAAAGAAGAAAATAATAAAATATTTTTTATCAAAGCCTTTGAAATTCCAAAGGTAATATTATAATTATGTCATCCCATCAATGAAGGCTAGAAACACGTTGGCTACCACGCTTTGATAATGATCCCTATTGATTGGCACATCTCAGTTTTTGTCCTGATGTAAGCTTTGTAAATTTGCATAAGCAAGAGTGAAATATCTCTGGAAGTTGTGTAATCAAATACGTTTTCTGTTTAATATAGTAGATTTGCTGTTGAATATAGTCAGTCACAAAGCAACCAGCCTCTTCTCCTCTGTAATGTATTCTCAATGTACTGTACTTTGCTCAAAGTATGATAGAGAAAATAATAACCAGTAGCAGTTAGATTCACATTTCCGATTACTCTTTTTGAGACTTCCATGTATAACCAGTCAATATCTTTTCTACTTGTATGCAAACATACGCGCAATATCTTTCATATGAAATTGTCATAGCTGTAATACTGCCCCTAGTTAATGATGGTACATTTCCCATTGAGATTTGGTTTTCTATATGAGAAGCTCCTTTTCAGTAAGAATTTTCCTTTTATACAGCCAGAAAACTACATAATTTTGGACTAAGTTCCCAAAGCAAAAGAATCTAGTAAGCCTAGCCCAATATTCTTGGGATTATTTTAATCCCATTGAAACATTTTAGGGATGTCTAAAATGTGCCACTTAGTCACTACTCCCCAGTTATTTCTCAATTCCAGAAGAATTATGTAAGTTATAGTAGAATCACAGAATGTTACAGGAAGCTTTAGGCTGCAATTATTCCAGTAGTCTCCTAACAGATGGCCAGTAGCCACAAGTCATTTGCCATGAATTTTATATAATTCTGCTTGAACATGTGAATGTATTTAGGTTAGGTGTAAAGGTATGGTCCAGGTCTGTTTACCCAGTCCTGAATCCCCTGCTATCTTTCACTGAGCCGCTTCTCACCTGATGGTCACTACTGAAGGAATTTGTTTGTGTCTCTGTATAGGTTCTGTGGTTTACATGATTAAAAGTATTAGACCTAGAGTGAGTGAAAGATCTTCTCCAAAGTAACTTCTGAAGTCTAAAAATATAGAGTCTCTCTTTGACTCAGAAAGTAGCTAGGGTGACAGTCTAACATACTCTTCACCATGCTGTGATTTACTTGATATTTTTCATGTGCATAATTCATTGCTATCCATTGCCAATTTATACATAAGGAAAATTTCAGAAAGTTGCAATTTATTAACATTGCACCTGTGATCTAAATTTAAACAAGATCTTTGAAGGTGATACAAAATATTTGAATGAATACTTTTCTTTTGTTAATTTTTAATATATTGCTCTTTATAAGAATTTAATTCTACCTGGGGTTAGAAAAAGTGAACAATTATATTCATCTATAATCACACCTGTGTTGTACTGGATGGAACGCTTTCAGGGGCTCCTGACATTTGCTAGGATGTCTCACATTTGATTGGTTTGTGGATTTGGGCCTCATTCCATTAGGATGCAAAACTTCTGGTATCTGAGGCTCCTTGAAAGGGCCAAAGCTTTCAGAGTGTGCCCAGGACTTGTTTTTCCTAAGAATTGCCTTCTTTGTAAGAAACTCTAGTCCATTTCCTTCCCTTCCCTTCCCTTTGTATGTTTGTTTATTTTGAGAGAGAGAATGTGAGCAGGAAAGGGTCAGAGAGAGAGAGAGAGGGAGAGAGAGAATCCCAAGCATGCTCCAGCTCAGCACAGAGCCTGATGCAGGGCTTGAACTCATGAATGGTGAGATCATGATCTAAGCCAAAATCAAGAGTTGGACACTTGACTGAGCCACCCAGGCATCCCTCTAGTCCTTTTTCAAGAAAAAACATTAAAGGATTATTTTTTGTGGCTAGTTCACATTGAAAACATGGCATAGACTGGCAGAAAGAAACTGAAACAGTGTAAAGATGCAGAGAACAGGCTGTTTTTGAGTTTCTGCAAATACTAGCTTGGAATTCTACTCATGTGAAATCTTCACAAAAGTGGGCATGAACCTCCAGGTTTCTTCCATCCACTCCTGCACTCTCACCATCCAACACTGCCCTCTTTCCCTTCCCACAATGATAAATCATGTGAATGCAAAAGCAAAAAAATGCTCCTCAGTGCTGAAAAAGTCTGATGGCAAGAAGACAATGAGGCGTTGGGAAAGACATTGGTTCCAGAAATTGGATTCTAGGCATGTAGTGCCAGGATGGAGGACTTTTATTTAATTTTATAGAAAAATGTTCAGGTTATTTTACACTGAGATGTGAAATCTCATTTGCAGCTAAGCCCCGGAGGGAGTGAAAGGAACTAGGAGAGCTCATAAAGACAAGCGTAATAGGATTAATAAGAAAAAGGCCGAAGACATAAGCCTTTATTGTAGGAACTCCTTGCTAAATTTTAGCATTGATGAAGGGTGAAATGTCGATACTTATCCAAACATTGGTGCCTTCGGGGCACAGCAGCTGAAGGATGGTGGCTTCGTAGGTCAACACTGCTTGGGTAGGTTGTGTGCTTCTCTCAGGAGAGAGGGCCACTCTGACAAAACAGGAAAAGAAAATCACTGTTTGGCAGCAATTCCTGGACCCTCATCACAGAAATAATTCTCAAAATATATTTTATACAATTGGAGTAGCATTTAGGGTTGTGTAATAATCCACTGGACAAAAAATTGGAAAATTGATAATCTAGGGCCTGAAGGTTAAATTACTTGTTATATATTTATGGCTTGAATGTTAAAGAAAGCAAATAGAATCCTCGGTCTAAAGAGTCAGTTTATGTAAGAGTTCCTAGTCACTTATGAACATTGATTAGAGGATAAGGTGGTAATCAAATTGTTAGCTCTATAGTTGGTTCTTTTTCTTTTATAAAAGTCAGTTGCTACAGAATAATTTGGGCTGAAAATGTGCCTGCAGGAGCAATTTAACTACCAAAGAGAACATCATCTAGTGATTTCAGCCACATAGACCTATTGTCAGGCTAATATTTGGAGCACCTCCTTCATGACTGGGTAAAGAAGATGATGTTGACCTGAGACTAAGGGAGTGTCTGGGTGCTGATGATTTCAGTCCCTGAAGGGCCTCATTCATTTTTCTTAAATTTATGTCACTGAATTGATTTTTTCCACTATTACTTTCCTAATAAGATGGGTGTATTTTTTAAATTCTTGCTTTTTAAAGCATTATACATGCTGCCAAATGGACATTTTAAGTGAGCAGAAGTATTACAGTTGTTAGATGAATCAGTTCAAGCATTTTATATACTGTGATAATAATGCAACTTAAGTTTAGAAATGGTGCTAGGCATTAGAGCACGTGTCCCACCTGCCCTCACCATATTTGTTTATTTAGCCTCAGGTTTCATATTTATAACAGGTATATACTAAGATTACAGCAATGTAAACTACATGAAGATATATAAAAATTCTGGAATATGGAAATGCACATTTTAATTTGGTGCAAAGCAAGGACATATATATGACATTTTCTTTAACTTTTTTCTAATACAAACATTTAAAATTTGGTCTTCTTGATCTGATAATAATATCAAAGCCTCCATATGCAGTAGGAAGATCTCTGTACGGCTTTTGTGAGATTATCTTAATGAGGTGGTGTCAATTAGGATGGCTAGATCTTTTTTCCATGTTTAATAATCCATTTCTGACCATCAAGCTTATATGTAAATGAGAGAACACCTGCATTAAATGTAGGAAAGGCTGCCTTCCAATAGCAATGCTGGGTTCTGAATGAAGTATCTATTAAAAAGGTATTTTTATAAAGAGATCACAGATTTTAGTTATCAGGAGGTACTGTTTCTAAGGACTGGGGGTAGAAACTAGAGTCCTTTTTAGGAAAGGTGGCCACTACATCATTTAAATCCTTCAGAAGAGTTAATTGGAGGTAAGAAAGGGACCTTATGTATTCCATTTTCCAAGTCTGTCCTTACCATGGTTGTCACTATCATGGTGATCTTTGTTGTCAACACCATTATTATTTTCAGCAATATCATCATCCCAAGGCCTTAGATATCCTGATTAAAAATGATCCCATGTGCACAGCCAAATTTATTAGGACCAAAATATCCAGTCTGGCTGTTTCTTGTGAGGTTATTTTGGCCTCACATGCACATGCTGGGTCCAATGTTTTGAGTATCCACCATGTGGCTTGGTTCTGAAGATGAATCCCAGCCAACGTGAAGCACTGAATGTTCTGGCTGCACCATATTTACACAGACTCAGCCATTGTCTTAATTTTACAGCTTTACTCACTGGCTCATCGTCATTGAAGATGATAAATAAACATGAGAAATGACCAAAAATTTGTCCATTTCTATTTAAGTGTGTCATCAATACAGCCATACAAATGACAAGGTCCGGTAAACACAAGCCGCGCTGGTGACTGGGCTGGGACTTAGTAAATCAGTTGGAATGACTACTTCCAATTCAAATGGGGGCACAGGGCTGAGGGCTAGACTCTTGCCAAATCACGCTACTCCCAGCTCTCTAATTTTGTTGCATTTTTATTTGAACCTCCTTTTCAACATTCAACCCTAATTACTCCTTGCAGTCCTCCTGGAAATGCTTTCTCTCTGTCCCTTTATGAGAAAAACAATGAAACCCTTTCATCTTTCCTTCCTTTCCTGCTTTTTTTCTCAATACTTTAGGACTCCTGTATCAACAGTCAAGTTTAGGAGAAGATTCTACTCTTATTTGAATAAAGGACTCCTGAGAAATGGATGATGGACCTGGTGACAAAGGAGAGAGAATGCAGTTGGGTGCCCGAAGGAAGAAGTGAATATCTGCCCTCATCTATCACTGCTGATTAGCTGCAGTGCAAGAGAGGGAGAGACAGAGACAGAGAGAGAGATTGGAAATAACAAATGAGTTCAGGAGAGAGGCTGGGCTTCGCTGCCTGGTTTTTCTGGCTCGTCAGTCATCTCCGTTGTGGCTAATATGTGGCTCTGTCTCTCCCACCTCCATCCCGCCCACCAGAGAATCTGTGTCCATGACAGGTGGTCCCTTGTCTGTAGTCCTTTCAGTGACAATAGTATATTCAGCCCTTGAACCGAATGTCTGAGAGTAGGTGTCTTACTGTCTGATGTGTCTATTCCAGTTTACCTTAAGAATGTGTGTTTACATGATTCCTGTCCATGTTTTCAGTCTGTGGCCTTGCCATTCCCTCCTTGGGCCAGGTGTTGACAGCGTGCCCGTCATGTTCATAGTGCCAACACAACTGATAGGCAGGCATTGCATAAACCATTTACAGGAGGTGGGGTAGGGCTTGGGAGGGTCCATAAAAATGTTGAAGCCATCCGAGTGTGAAATGGAAAGATGAAGAAAGTGTTTTCCCAAAGCCATTTATATCCGTCATCAGTTTTGGGTCTCACTCTTACTATGTCTCCTGTTCAGTCCCCTCCTCCCTTCTTCGCTGCTGAGGCTGAATATTTCTCTGGGAAAACACCTACAGAGGTAAACTTGTTAGGAGAGAAGCATCTTTGTATAAAGCAAAAGCTTCGGTAGCCAAGTGTTGTATTGACATTGTTCTCCAAGAATGTTAATAGCATAGCATTGAGGCACATTTATGTGAGTGGTTACCAAATCCAATTGGTTTAGCTTTTGAAATGTATGAGAGAGAGAGAGCATGTAAGCTACCATTTGACTAGGGCTCTGTCTGCTATGAAGGAACTTCCTATCATTTTGTAACACTTAAAATGATGCAGATATTATCATTTAAACTTAAAGTGATTCAGCCAATCTGTAAAGACACTATCCCTTGTCCTCACGCTGATCCTTGGATCCATTTCCATTTTTCTCTAACTTAGAAACTACAAATACTCTAATGTTGTGGACAGATAAGAACTCTCAACCTGGGGATGCTGTTTGTGTATTTTGCCTTGGTCTTTGCTCCCAGAGAATTTTTCCAGTGGTGAGGCTCAGTAATTTTTCCATAGGTGAATTGAAGTAAGGAGTAGTACTTAAACTGTATGGTTGGTGTTAGACCATAACTAAGAGGATTGCTACATATTTTCTGTTGATGCTTACAAGGTTCGTAAATTGGACATTATTAGATTTATCTTACACATATGGAAAGTGATGCCGGGCATGGACTGAAGAGGTAGCAAATGGCTCTTTGCCATCCTAGGTCTCCAAAGGACTCTTAATGTTATACAGCAAAGCCTTTATTGCCTACCATCCCCTTTAGTTCATCAAGAATTGTGTCATTAATGCTTTAGTCACCTTTTTGAAAGACACTCAAGGGCTGATGCCTTTTGGCTTCAATGTCTTTGGATTCAGAAACTTTAGATTTAACTCTCAGTGTCTCCCCAGAATAGGTAGTTAAAAGAAAAGGCTAAATAAACAGACACATGAGACAATGCTCAACATCACTCATCATCAGGGAAATACAAATTAAAAGCACACTGAGATACCACCACCTCACGCTAGTCAGAGTGGCTGAAATGAACAAATCAGGAGACTATAGATGATGGTGAGGATGTAGAGAAACAGACACCATCCTATGTTGTTGGTGGGAGTGTAAACTGTTGAAGCTGCTCTGCAAAACAGTGTGGAGATCCCTCAAAAAATTAACAGTAGAACTCTCCTATGACTCAGCAATAGCACTGCAAGGAATTTACCCAAGTGATACAGGAGTGCTGATGCATGAGGACACATGCACCCCAATGTTCATAGCAGCACTTTCAACAATAGCCAAATCATGGAAAAAGCCTAAATGTCCATCAACTGACGAATGGATCGAGAAGATGTGGTTTATCTATACAGTGGAATACTACATGGCAATGAGAAAGAATGAAATCTGGCCATTTGTAGTAACGTGGATGGAACTCGAGGGTGTTATGCTAACTGAAATAAGTGAGGTAGAGAAGGACAGATACCATATGTTTTCACTCATATGTGGATCAGGAGAAACTTAACAGAGGACCATGGGGGAGGGAAAGGGGAAAAACAGTTAAGGAGAGGGAGAGAGGTAAACAATAAGAGACTCTTAAATACTGAGAACAAACTGAGGGCTGATGGGGGTGGAGGAGACGGGAAGGGGAGTGATAGGCATGAAGGAGGGCACTTGTTAGGATGAGCATTTGGATGTTATATGGAAAGCGACTTGACAATAAACTATAAAAAAATAAATAAAAGCTGGGGCGCCTGGGTGGCTTAGTCGGTTGAGCGTCCGACTTTCGCTTAGGTCAGGATCTCGCGGTTCGTGGGTTCGAGCCCCGCGTCGGGCTCTGTGCTGACTGCCAGCTCGGAGCCTGGAGCCTGTTTCAGTCTGTGACTCCCTCTCTCTGACCCTCCCCTGTTCACGCTGTCTCTCTCTCTCTCTCCTAGAAATAAATAGAACATAAAAAAAAATAAATAAATAAAAGCTAAGGCCATAAAGTAATGAGATTAAGGCTTACACAAGTAAAATAGAACATATACATAGAAATGACTCTTAAAACTTCCAGGTCATTATTCTAATAATGCTATTATTGCTCATTGTTTGGAAGTCTTTTGAGGTGAAGGGAAGCAACTTTATTAAAAATTACATTGGGGCACCTGGGTAGCTCAGTCTGTTAAGTGTTCAACTTAGGCTCAGGTCATGATCTCCTGAGTTCAAGACCTGTGTGGGCTCTGTGCTGACTGTTCAGAGCCTGGAGCCTGCTTCAGGTTCTGTCTTCTGCTCTCTCTGCCCCTACCCTGCTTGCACTCTGTTTCTCTCATACTCAGAAATAAACATTAAAAAATTTATATTAAAAATTACGTAGAAAATTGATTCTGATCATTTTACATTAAAAAAATTTTTGTTAATGTTTTTTATTTCTGAGAGAGAGACAGCATGAGCAGGGGAGGGTCAGAGAGAGAGGGAGACACAGACTGAAACAGGCTCCAGGCTCCGAGCTAGCTGTCAGCACAGAGCCCAACACGGGGCTCGAACCCACGAACCGTGAGATCATGCCCCCAGCTGACATCGGACGCTTAACCTACTGAGCCACCCAGGTGCCCCGATTCTGCTCATTTTACAATCACCCTTTATTCTTGACCCAAATGGTGTCACACTGATTGGGCACTTGTGATTTAAGATTATGTTTTTCTTAATATAAGAACATTGTGGGAATGGAAGTCAGAGAATTCTGAGATTTGTATCCTGGCTTGGCTACTTATCAGTTGGGTATTCTTGGATCATTTGGTTAATATCTCTGATTCTCAATTTTCTTAGCTATAAATGGGAATGGTTGTAATCTCTCTTACAGGATGCCTTGCAAACTAAAATGTTATAATGAATATTTGTTATGTACTTATTATAGTGCCTGACATGTAGAGATTAAACAAAAATGCCAAATTCTTCATTTAAAAAAGACATTTATAATCACTAAAATTTTTTTAAAAAGTATACTGGGTTCTTAAATCAATATCAAAAGAGAAATGACAGTGTCAAGTGATTTTTAAAGTAGGATATAACACATGCATAATATAAATGGGTCTGATTTGATTAAAGAAATATGTACTAGCTAAGAATCCAGTTCTATTATTTAATGTCAATTAGACTCAAAGCATATGTTGGTTGTGCAATAAAGAAGAGTGGCTCACTAATTTCATGGTCTGTAGGTATATTTGCAGTAGGATTGCCTAGAAAATTTGAGAACATGTATGCAAAGAACAGGAGGATAAAAAGATAATCATATTTATTGTTTGGTATGTGTTTATGATTTTATGGGCAATGTGTCTATTTTTGTAATTAAATTTTTATTTTAATTACAGTGTAATTAAAATACAATGTTACCCTGTGTCTATTTTTGCATAGAAGACACTTTAAGACAAGGACCATCTTTCTTTGGGTACTGCCCAGTGTGGAACTCACTCCCGGGTATGTTTGGTTTCCACTTTGGTTCTGACCGTTTATCTGAAACCATGTTTGCCTGAGGTTTGATACCTAGATATTTCAGTCCTTTCAACAACCTTCCTGGATTAATGGACAAGTAATTAATTACTCTATCTTCTGCTTATGGAGAGTCAATTCAAATGATTGGGATAAATCCATCCTTACATATTCCTTACAGGAGTGACCTCAGTTTAAGAAAAACCAACATATGACATTTTAAATTTACAGGTAAATCAGGGGCCATGTTTGTATTCTAAAAAGACACATCATCGGGTATATGTCTGTATAATATTTAAAAACACATCTAGGAATACACAGTGTTGAAGTGAGAAGTGCTTGTATTATCATCATAACAACCATTGTTGCACTTATTTATGGCTCTGATTTCTTCACACTATATTTAAAATACACGCTCACACACACATTCACTTCTTATGTTTCTCATAGGAACTTTATTTCTCAGATTGAAGAATTCAAACTAAATTACAATAAGCTGACAGAGAGATGCTTTTCACAGGCCTCCTCTAGTAAAGAGGAGATCTGTCCCTCTGGAAAGAGTTGTTCTACCTGAGACCATGCCAGGCGTGGAGTTTTTGTGCATGCATAGAAAGTGCAGCACACCTGGGCCTTCAGGACTCCTTGCTACTGGGCATACTTATTTGGGGCTATTATCGAATTTTCCTGAGGTATCCTAGAGACATAGGCAAATTAAATCCTTAAATTTGGGCCAACCCAGGAACAAAGAGAAGGCAATAATTAACTAAGATTGTGCTGGCTGTGTATATATCAGGACCTGTTTCTTACATTTTCACAATGTGGCCACTAGATAGTTTTAAATTAGTTACGTGGCTCACACTTTGGCCTGTATTCCATTTCCTTTGGTCAGTGCTCTTCCAGGGCACAAAGACTTAGAATCAAATACTGCAGCTGCTGTTTCCTGGTACGTTTGGTCAAAACTTTTTAACAATTCAGAGCTTTTGTTTCCCACATATACCAAAAAAAAAAAAAAATCATAAAATCATGTTTTATAAGACATTGTGAGAATTGATTGAAATAATAGAAAAGAGGAACCCAATATTTTTTTCAGAAGAAACACCAGCATTCAATAAAGTTAGTTCCTTCCACATTGGAATGTGTGTGTGTGTGTGTGTGTGTGTGTGTGTGTGTGTGTTCTAGTTTTCAGGGATGACCAGGATTCCATTTGTTTGTTAAAAAAAAAAAAACAAAAAAACAAAACCCGTTTCTTTAAAGCCCTCCTTTTAAACTCAGCTCTGTCAGTCAAAAGTTATATAATTTTGAGTAATTTATATACCATTAAAGGGTTAATAACGCCTACCTCCCAGCTTTGCTTTATGAGTTAAACGATCTTTGTAAAACACCAAGCACATTGCCTAATGCAACGCTAGTACTTAAAAAACTGCATATACTGCCATCATTTATGTTATCATCATCATCATCATCATCACCAGTGTCATCATCACTGAACAAAACAGCTGGAAATCTCTGTGACTCTATATATAGCCTACTGCTGGTTGTTTTGTTTTCTTTTTTGTTTTTTGCAGCCTCACTTACAGGGAAGCAAGTTTATTTCACCACAACCCTAATTGGGCTATGTGTTAACTAGATGATACCTTTGAGAGGTAAAAAAGATGAGAGTGTGGGCTAACAATCACATGGTGGGCATTTCAGTCCAAGTTGCCTCATAGGACTTTGTGTACTTTTTTCTCCAACATTTTTAGCAAAACTAATGTGCAATCCTTCCATGCTGGTGTGATATTATTCTAAATTACTCTGGTTTCTTTTTCCTCTCCCTCTCTCTTCTTAGATTTCCCTGGCCGTATCTCCACACTTCCTCTTTCTCAACCTGTCACCTTTCCCCTTCTCCTTCAAGTTTTCTACTCCGCAAATGGAACAAGTACATTTGCCTCCATTCCTCTAGTTAGTCAAATAAGATATCATGTTTTAAGGCCATGTGTGTGTGTTGTGTGTGTATGTGTTTCCTTTATGACTTGCTATTATTTTTCCCTGACTCTGACTTGGCAACTATATTTATTTGGAAAGAAAAAAAAAAGTGGTATAATTTGCTTTTCTAATTTTCAGAGAGAGCTCTCCTGGTTACATGGGGTCGGAGCTTCACTGTTTGGTGCCAGAAAGCTGAGGCTGCACACAGAGCTATGTGCTAGGCAAGGAAATACTTCATTAGAGTTGTATTCCACGAAGGCACTTTTGCTTCTTAACGCCTGTGATTTTAATTAAAACCTGGAAAGTAAAGAATTCTCTGGTCGTATTAATGCTTTCATTTCCATTAGGACGGTGGAGTTTATAAACACTATCCGGGTTTATAAATTAGTTCTCATGTGAATAATAAGTGCACAGAGTCGCATAGAAAGCAAAACTCTGCCAATCCATCTGTTCCTCTCCCACTTTTTCCTTCCATTTTTGTTTTCTTCTTCAGAAACTCTTGTAAGAGTCGATCCTTGATTTCTTTTATCTCTTAATCTTTTTCACCCCTATCTTGTATGTAAGTGAATTAACCATAGGAATCTACCCCAAAAACCAAGAGCACACTTTACACACTGTATGTTGGCCAATTTGACAATAAATTATATAAAAAAAATAAAAATCAGTAAAAATCTTCTTAAAGTGGTATGGGAGATAAGATTCTCTATTTCTATACGTTTAGATTTTGTAGAACATTTAAGATTTCCATAATAAAAGAATTGTGTGTATACCATCATACATGTAGGGATACACACATATTTGTCTCTCTGAAACAACAAGGTCATCAGACACATGAACTTGTATTGTCATTTTTTTTCATGTGTATCAAAAGGTGGAACCAGATAAACACAGAATAATCATTAAGATTGTGACACATTACATAGAATTCATATTATAAGAAATGTTTGTGGGCAGAAGCAAATAATTATCAATCTCCATGAAAGCTTTCAATTAGACAAAATGATATATGGCACCAAATCAATCAGGAACTGGACTTAAGTCTCTCTCCAATCCCTTTTGAATGCAGAGAAATATAAATAATAAATGTAGACGTGTTTAAGGAAGCAAGTGTTCTATGTGGAGGAATTAACTTCTAGAACTACCTTCTGTTAATTACAGACCTAGATGGCTTCCTGTCCGTATGCACATCAGGAATATTGCTGCTTCCAGAGCTTGGAAGAGTTGATTTTAAGGTTGTAGATATTTTCTGTAGGTACTTTGTGAGAATTCAGCCTCAGGTGGACTGTGCAACTTTCTGGTTTACAGAATTTTCAACCACTGTCTATGTCTATCTCCCTTTAGAAGTAGTGACCATTTTGCATGTGTCAGGACATCTGAGTGTCCATATGGAGTGACCATACCACCCATGGGGGCAGAGCTCTCACCTCTCAATAGGTCGTTGTGTATCCAGCCCATTTTTTTTGCAGGGAGGTAAGGTCCAGGCTCATTTTGTCTGTGTCTCGCCAACGTGGGAGTATCTGGTGTAGGAGGGCTGTTGGCAGTCCCTGCCTGTGCCTGGCACAAACTGACAGACAGAATGGAATAGTGCTAATAGGCACATCTTTGGTGAAATGTGCCAAAAATGAACATGTTTCCTCATAACAAAATATGCATAGCACAACAAACATATGTATGGCAGCGTGATTGTAATTATGATAATTTATAGAGTTTTAGAAAGTACCAAATTATAATAGTACATACCTTTATCACCAGAAGAATGATATGGACTATTTATTCAGCAAGAATAAACATTTTAGAGGAACTTAAAAGAAACTTTATGATCTTGCTTCAACATTTTCCCATATTTTCCATTCGGTTTGCTTCCACCAATTCTTCAGTCACTTCTGAATGTGAGCATTTGAGAAAAACAAATAATACCTTCCGTATTGGTATTTGATAGCACTGTACTATTTCTAGAGTTGTTCCTTTCACATTCGTTATCTGTTTATCAGCAGTCCTTCTTGGCTAGTGAGTAAATGAACATATCTATGTGGTCACTGGGTCTAATACCAAGTTCATGTAAAGTCCCTAAGGGTCCATGAGAGTGTTGTGTGGTTTATATATCTCACTATCCCATTTGCTTGTTTCAAAAGCACTGCTTTATGTTTCTTTATATTCAGTTTTTGGATGCATTGATCCAGGGATGGCTTTCCTACAGTATCTCATCTAACTGCTTATTCTCATGTTTGTGAGATAATACAAAATTTCACAATAGTACAAAATTTATCCCCAGAGGATGCAAAGCCTTTTTATTCACATGATAACAATGACTGTTGGTACTCTAATTATCTGTCTCCAAGGAGCTCCTAGTCGATAGAATCTCTCTTCTCAGCCTGGGTTCAGAACAAGGTAAAAAGAAAAAAAAAGGGAAGCTGGATGCCAAAATGCCACCTTAGTACTGGAATGGCTCAGTAAGTATTTGTGGTCTTGGACCTATTTGCCATGTGGGTTTACTAATACTGGGCCTCTGGTTTAGAAGATGAAGGTCCATGAAGCGTGGCAGGACTTGGGCTCTGGTTGCCTACCCCATGCAGTGAGACTCCTCTGTGACTTCCAGCAAAGAGAAGCCAAGGAGGCTTTGGTCTGGATGGATAGGTTCTTTCCCCAAAGGAGAAGAGTGAAATTGAACTAAATTTAACCATCAAGTAAGCCAGGCCACCTACTCAGGGGCAAGAAGTAAGAGAAGTAAGAAGTGTGCCAAGGGAAAATCTCTGCCTGTGGAAATGAGCAGAGAAAAGGCATTCCTCTCTAACAATATATTTACCTAACTGCTCATATAATCACTAAATAATCTGCAAAATTGGGGCCGAGGAAATATGACATGGCCTCATTTAAAAGAAATCTTGGTAAATATTAAATCAGACCTGTTTCACAAGAGGTATGTAGTATTTGGATTTTCAGAAGATTGGTTTGGATTGGAATGGAGATGGGCCAGAGGTTTATTTTTCTGGAGCGTGAGTGTAATTTTTGGTCTATACTGCACCCTCCCTGTGATAAATGAATGTCCGCTCATTGATTAAATGCATAATTACCAGTGTCGCTCAGGCAGTGGCCAGCAGAGCTCTGTGTCCTATTTGTTACCCTGATAAGAGCCTGAAGACAAGCTCTTCCATTCTGAAGGCCCTCAGTCCTTGTCACCTTCATGTGATCACCCAGGATTGAAGGTGGGGTGCAGAGTACAGGGAAAATGGGTTCTCACCCAGTCCTCCCTGCTCAGCAAAGGGATGTTACGGAGATATCTTTCCAAGTACTTTAAATAGGAGTGTCTGGTGGCAAAATGAAAACAAATGGAGAAGCCAGCGAGACCCACACAGGGGGCTTAGTTTCCTGCTGCTTCCAGCCCCTGTGGGAGAGGCAAGCTGGTGCTTCCATCCAGAGGAATGCATCTCAGTCAGGGGCGGGAGCTGTCAGAATTAGCAGGGAGGAGGAGGTGTTGTTCCCTGATGATTTTCTAAGCTCCCTGGGATTCTCTGACATTGCTGAATCTGTTAGAGGCCGAAACTCTGGCTGCTTGAGGAGATGGGCTTTTTGACCCCCCCAAAGGATTCCAAACTCATCAATCAGTCTCACCGGAGTATCTCCCTTAGAGGCATTAATTGGGACCTCCACAAATGCACCAGCTTCATCCTTGTTACTTTCTCTGACCGTTCACATTCAAGGAGACGTGGAAGAGAATGCACAGCCTGCTGCTTCCCCTCAGAGCCTGTTCGGTGGCATTTCCTTGTGTCCTTGTGCTTCTCAGGGCGGCGCTCTGCTTAGCCCCGCATGGTTGCCCTCTTTCCCCTTGTTCTTTGCTGCTCTTTCCTCCACATCTCTCAGGAAAAGCAGTACTAGATATTGTCTGAACATCTTTGAGTTTGAGAAGAACACCAGGCTCAGAACTTCCCTTCTGTGTTGCCCCTGGTCACTGAAAGCAGGTTACAACTCCATCACGGAGGGAGAAAGAGATCAAGGAAGGCTGTGTTGTATCGAGGGTCAAAACGGGAGGCAGTGGGAGGAATTATTCTGGTGAGAATGTAGGTGTGTGTGAGAAAATTAATGATAGCCTCTGCCTCACCACAGGAACAGAAAATTAACCTTTTATCAGGTTAGGCTCAATGATTGGGGCCGGGGGCGGGTGGGGGTTGACTATTTTGACTGTGTACAACAAACACTACACCCTCGGATGCCAGGGTTATTTTTAAGATGCCTAAAAGCTTAGGCCTGACATTAATAAAAGCAGAAAGGCCCTTATTTCCTGTAGTTTTACCTTTCTCGGTGACTAGTAAATTACTTGCTATTAAATTGATTAGAGAGGTTAGGAGAATAGAACTCTGGTTTTAAAGATCAGACAGCCATGTCAGGAATGTCATAGTGCCCGGACTCACACATCCAGATCTCAGTCTTCCCTATCCTCAAATGGTAAAGGTAGAAAAGGGTTTGTGGAACAAAGACTGTGATAAAAAGTGTTACTTTTCCAGGGCACTTGGCAGAAGCCAAGCAAAATTTTCTAAGATAAGCAGATGAAACTGATGCAAAACCAAGAAAAAATTTTTTTAAAAAAGTCTTAATCTAAAACTGTGCTTGGATATTCTGTTTGTTTTCCTCCTCTATGCTGAAAAATAGATTAGTTATAAAGCTGTTCCACATCTACTATCTCATTAAATTTTCACAACAACCATGTGAATTAAGAACTAGTTTATTTTTAACTTAATCCCTCTGTGCCCTTGTTTCCATATTTGAACAATGAGGATAATAATACTAATTTCAGAGCCTTGTTAGGAAAATGAGATGAGATCATGTCAATTGCCTGGTATGCGTTTTAGTTTAGGTCATTGAGAAGCAGGCCCCAACACCAGATGAGATGTGCAAGCAATTTATTGGGGAACACATGTGAAGGATAGAAGAATAGGGAACAGAGCAGGTGAAAATAAGCCTCAGAATGCTTTTCAGTTCTGACACCTGTGAGTGGGTGGGAGGGTTGAGTCTAAAGAGCTTAACTGCACTGTAATTCTGAGAAAGACTCAGTCCAAGCAAAAAGTTGCAATTGTAGAGGACTGTTACACTGGGTGGAAATAACCAGACTCTGGTACCCCAGTTGAGTCATTGTTTGTGAACAGCCTGGTGAAGCATGACCTCAGTGCAAGTACCATTGGATCCAAAGATGTGGCACCTGAAGCCTCCCAGTCAACGTGACCTCCCTGCAACGTAGCCTTTTGGAGGGAGATGTTTGTGGGGTGTCCTCTGTCCCTGGCCCGCACAGCACAGATGCCTGGAATAGTAAGCACTTGAAATGCCTTA
Source organism: Hyaena hyaena (assembly GCF_003009895.1). Lineage (NCBI taxonomy): Eukaryota > Metazoa > Chordata > Mammalia > Carnivora > Hyaenidae > Hyaena > Hyaena hyaena. Next base: position 561,645 of record NW_024081699.1, read on the forward strand.
GCTATTTCTGCTCCCATTTTACAGGTAAAGAGGCTGCATTCCTAATGATAGTGTGTGGTTTGGCTAGGAGGACTTGCAATGGAGTCAAGACATAATCTACATATCTATCTCTGGATCTTCTGGTCTGTCAAGCACATCACGTAGCTGCTTTTTTACAAGCGTGTACTTAATGCATTTCCTTTTGTGATAGAGTAGATACTAATTCCATTGGGAACAACAAAACCTACCCTAAGCCCTTTGGGTTGTGTTGCCTTACTGCCTTTGAAAAAGCCTTGGTTTATTTATGTGGCTTCTCAGGCACAGCATCGTGCCCTTAGCTTCTAAAGTGCTCAGTTTCCAGGAATTGAGCCAAGACGAACTCTCGGGCTGCATCCCACCCAGCTCCCAGGAAGTCCAGGCTGTTCCTGGCTTCAGCTTTAGAGGCACAGTATCTAGAGATGTGTTTTGTCTGCACGGAGAAGGGTGTGAGTCTCTCCGGATGCCATGCTATGTTAGGGCATCACTCATAATTTTCATTTAAATCTCCTAATGATGCGTTCAATTCTTTTAAGCAACCTAATAGAGTCACCTTCTTTGGCCTTTAATCTTTTTCAGTGTACGTTTCTTAATTTTTCCTTTTTACCTAAAAAATTAAACTATGTGTGTTAACAGGTCTTTAAATATCTAAAAAGAGGTTCACCAAGTGCATTGTCTTCTTTCATTTTGAGGGAGAATAACACAGCCTAGCCATTCTCCTGTCAGCAGGTGCTTAGACTGCACCAGGCTAACTCCTGTTTGTCCTAAGACATGCCCAGCTGCAGGACTGCTCTTGGGCCAAAATCACAAAAAGAGTAGAATTTCTGAGTGTTGTCATGTTTAACTAATTATAATCTCTTACTTTGAAAAATAGAATTGAGGGGCCACCTGGGTGGCTCAGGCAGTGAAGCATCTGACTCTTGGTTTCGGCTCAGGTCACGATCTCACAGTCTGTGAGTTAGAGCCCTGAGTGGGGCTCTGTGCTGACAGTGTGGAGCCTGATGGGGATTCTCTCTCCCTCTCTCTGCCCCTCCCCTGCTTGCTTGCACTCTCTCTTTTCTCTCTCACACACTAAACAAACAAACAAATAAAAGTTAGAATTGAATATGCCTGAATCAGGCTTTGAGAAATGTCCCGTGTATACATGTGGAGACATGTACATGCATGCTGACATTTTTGGTGAGGAGGTGAAAATGGGAGGACAGTCTTGACAAAAATGCACTGCATGTATAATGAGGCCTTCTGGTGGAGAATTGAGCCTTCCCCCTCTGTTGGGATGGAACTTTCTAGGATTAAATTGGTAAAGAGCGAAGGGTATGTCCCCTTCATGACTGTGGATAGTTCGACTTCTATAGTGGTCTCTGGCTCTCAGAGCTGCTTAGAAACTTGCAATAATACTTCTCTCCAAGATCACTGGCAAACAGGCAAGAGATTTTCCATTGAGCCTATTAACTCTACCACTGGAGCAGGCTTTGTGAGAGGGGAAGGTTGGTTTATTTGTTCCCTACCTGTTCAAGAAAGACTGTGCAGGCGCCAGGAGGAAGACATCACACTGCTAACCTGGCAAGATCCGCCTGACCAGCACATCATGAAAGTGTGGCTTAGGTGGTACTGTATGGCCCCAGGAGACTTCCTGGCGAACAGACTATGTATGCCACCTGGGAATTAGATTCTTACCTGATGGCCAATAAATGTGTTTCTGTTCATTTTCTTCTAAGACAGGCCTTAGAACTGTGTCTTTGTGATATTGGCCATTTTTAGGCACTCTTGGCAAAAAATTATAAGTATTTTTGGCCGAGTTCTTTTTTTTTAAATTATTGTAATTATTTTGTAATTTGTTAAGTTTATTTATTTTCAGAGAGAGAACACGAACAGAGTAGGGGAGAGAGAGGGGGGAGGGAGAATCCCAGGCAGGCAGTGCACTGTCAGCACAGGGCCGAATGTGGGACTCAAACTTAAGAACTGTGAGATGATGACCTGAGCTGAAATCAAGAGTTAGACGCTTAAGCAACTGAGCCAGGAACCCCTGGCCAAGTTCTAATAGTCAGTCAACAAAGAGTACTGGGTTAACAACCAACACAGAACCAGCAGCCGTGGTTGCTATTGGGAGTGGGGCTGCCTCAAGCGATTTGAGGACAGTGAAGATTTAGTTCAAAATTCGGCTGCTGTGCCGATGGTGTCTTACCTGTGCCAGCGGTGGCACATCTGCCTTCAGTGTGCTGTGCACAGAGTCTGTGCCATCTCTGCAGCTCTGCTTTGAGGCTCCTGTTTGCTCCAGGAGAGTAACAGAACAGGCTGTGGCTTTCTCCTTAACCTCTTGCTTTTTCCCCTGGTGTAGCTGTCTTTCCACCTCCCATACAAAAAACAAAACAAAACATTAAAGAAATTTGAACTGAGACCACAGAATTACAGTGGCAAGAATACCCGTAACAATACAACAAAAATATATCTACACTTTAGCCATGTGGCCAACTTAAAAAAGCAATAGTTAGTGATAATTAAATAGGTAGGGTAGTTCCTTAGAGTTCACTTATAAGTATTTAACGTATATAATTTATTCATGTGATTTGTGCTTACTAATGGATTTTTTAATCACTCTGAATTCTAATGTCCTATTCTCTTTCCTCAACCATGTCCCTACATTTATTCATCAGTGTTGAAAATCACCAGCACTTTATTTATTTTCATTTGGGAGTATGAGAGTTGAATGCAAAACAGTTGAACGACAGACCATGAGACCGAGTTTAAATTACCTATGATTACCTGGAAGGTTTTTAGAGGCACCATTAAATCTTCTCTTTTAGCATCTTTATATGATAAAGAATATGTATTGAGTCGTTGGGATTTTCAGCATATATAACAAATTAGCAAACAACACACCTGCAAAGGTGCGTTTTGCAAAGCATCGAGATAATACTTCCCACTTCACACAAGAGGAAAACAAAGCTCATGGAGGTTAATTCACTCTTTCGTGTTTACCAGAGAAAGCCAGATCTTAACTCCAACATCCATCTGATGCTTGTGTCCCCTGTAACACTGGAGTTGTTGTCTTGATAATTCCACCTTTGTCCCCACTCAACTACAAACTCCTCTGCAGTAGCCAGAAAGATATTTTTTTTTCAAAAGTAAACCAGATAAGGTCAATCCCCCTCTCAGAAACGTTCCAAAGGTTTCCCTTTGCGTGCAGAATAAAATCCTTGCCATGACCTCACCTTAACTATTAACTTGACCTCATCTGCACCACCTTCCTCCGCGCTCAACAAACTCCAGGCACAGTGGCCTTCTTTCTATTCCTTAAACACATGACATTTATTCTCATCTTTACAGACTCTCATATCTACTCTTCCATCTGCTCAGACCTGTCTGCTGTGAGACCTATCTGCATTGCTTCCTCCTTGTCCATTCAGGGCTCCGTTCAGATGTCATACATTTTTAGAGGTGCTTTTGTCAAACCGTTTCTTTATGGTACACATGATCAGAAATGATCCTTTTATTTTACTTGCTTGTGTGTCTACTTTATGCCCCCTCTGAAGAAACATACATGTAAACTCCAGAAGAGTTGAGATTTTATCTCTCGTTCTTTGTGGAGTCTCCAACATCTAGGACAGTGCCTAAGAATCTGATACACTGGAGATGCTTCCATTTGAAAGCAAACTCAGGGAACTCACTCATTCATTTCTCCACATGCTCATAAAATCTTCATACTCACGTGAGAAGGTAAATATAAATTTACACAATAAAGCATTTGTGATAGAATGCTAAATAATTGTTATATGCATTTATACACAGTACAATTGAAAATAGATATGCAAAAACTATAATGAAACAGAACAGTACAATAATAACACTCTCCTTTGTGCCTTGTTTTATATCTTCTCAATTGTCTACAGAGAGATAATCAGGATCAAATCAGTTTTAAAACACACACAAACAGGACTGAAAGGGTTGTTTTCCAAAGTTACTCAGCTTTTCATGGATGCAAATACGAATACTGCCCTGTTCTCTGGCTCATGTGGCCTCATGTTTCCTCTGTGTCTCATGTGATGGTTCTGAGTTCCTTCCTTCAGAACATGTTTCAGTCTATTTTTATCTGTGTCACTCAGTATTATACTTAAATCTCGAAGAATGTTGTAAATGATACATGATAAAGTGCAATTATCTTCATCCACTTTCTAGATAATTCCTAGATATTTATTGCTGCATAACTTTGCATCAGGTATTTTTGGTAATTCATATTGTGGTATAAGAAACCTAGGCTGTTTCCCCCACAGGCATAGCTATTATTCCTGCCCTTCCTCACCTCATCCTTACACGTGAAATTGTTTGTATTCATAAACAAGACCTAACTTCATATCTAAAATATATTTCATTGGTTTAGATTTGTCTCATCCTTTCAGGGTACTAAATTATTTTAAATCTCTGATTCTATCACCCCGATGATTTACTATTCCTCCTCGTATGTTCATCTTATTTACAAATGTCATTTTCACTTAATGGGATTATTTTTCTTAACGTGAAATAGGTTAGAGTCAAGAGCAGGGCCTAATTTCAAGCTTCTAGATACTCCTAAGTTAATATTGATCCATTCATCACATGTAGCCTATGGTTGTCATTGATCAGTTACAAGTCCAGCTAATATTACAATCCAGTTCTCATATCTTGATCCTTAATGGTAAGGGGCTCGTGAGGATGTTGAGAAGCACCTTACTATAATGCAGATAAATCATACCTACGACATTTCTCGAGTATATAAAATTTTAACAGTTGTGTTATGGGGAAAAGGAAAGTTTAAACTGGTCTGCTTTAGTGAGCCCATGATAGCTCTTAATAAGCATTGCATTATATTCCAAGAATCAACATCAAAATTCTTCAGCTTACATAATGTACCTTTTCTTTTCTGGAAATGAACCACTTTGCCTATCTTTGGTACTCATCACCTTTGAACTTCTCCATTATTTCTTTCAAAACACTCTCAGTAACTAATTTACTTCAATTTTGAGGGTTACAGTACCCCAAGGTTGTAATTTGTCTGCACAGGAAGACTCAGCATCATTTAAAGCAACTGAATGTTGTTTTCCAATTTCTTCACCCATCTTGAGCTAGCTATACTTCCTTCTGACTGATGTTTGTTTTACTCTTTCATTCTCAAAAATATCATTCTCTTTAACAGAAAAGCCATTAAAAATCAAATTTAAATAGTTCTGTTTCCTTCCATCATTTTTCAGCATTATAGTCCCTGTGCTTTGGTGAGTAGTCTCTTTCCTTATCTTACTTCTCCTAACAGAGACCTTACTACTTTTTGCTCTGTTGTCATTTTATACACTTCTCTCCTCTCTCCGTGCCTCTTGTTTAGTCACTACTTTAGCATATCTGTTTATTGCTACACTTAATTCTGTCTTTAACCAAATAAATACATCTTATGAGGATTTGGCTCCAGCATAAATATTTTTCTGGACACTCTGGGGCATGTCAGGAATAATAAAACATGTCCCTGCCTTTAAAGAACTTACAGTATTTTCAAACTGGTGTAGGGTAAGTTTTGTTTCATAGCCTGGATGGTTTTACTGAAGAGACTATTAATTACTCTTCACGAATGATTCAGCACCAGAGATGATGTCATTGTAATGTTTGTAACCACTGTGGATGTTATAAAATGTATTTGTGTGCATTATCAGATTTGATCCTCTTTATCATGGAGTCACAAAGAGACACTCTGTTTATAGTTAGTCTGCTAGATTTATTAACCTGTTGATTATATGTCTTAGTGCTAATTTGGGGCAAGTTTTTCAAATGTCGTTTTGTTCTTTTTCTTTTCATGCATTCACTGTTTTGGTAACAGCTGAATAGGGATGAGGAACAAGATGGACAGCAAGCTTTACCTTTAAAGTTTTTTAAGCTTATATTTTTTAGTTCTCTTAAAAAATCTCACTCTGAACCCACTCTGTGTCATACCTTCTGGTAACCACTTCAACTAACGTCTCTTATTCAAGTAAACAGCAGAGTGAAGTCCATACTTAACACATTGTCCTGTGAAGGAGAATTGGCAGTTGATAAGTGCTAACAATCCCTTTTATTCCCCATGGGTTTATAGAATATTTTCATCTAAAAGCTACAACGTTTATGGACAATCTTCAGTGTAAAGCAATGAAATCTACCCTTTCTCTGTCTTCCACCTAAAGAAAGAACATTAGAACCAGGCAAGTGAAGGTAGCACTGTGAAAGGGATAACCCAGACTGAAGCAACCGAAGTTTCTGACCTTTATTTGATTAATAAGTTAATTTCATGCTTAACAGTGATAGTTCCAACATCACTGTTTTGGGAAGTAAGCCCAAGTCTCCCCAAATGGAAATCTTGAATTGTTTAGGCAGTGGTTGCAGGATGGGAAACAGAAGTATTTTGTCTTTCCTATGGTTCCACAAGATCATTTGACCTGTATAGCAAGTGAAGAGGGAGGAGTCAATAAGTGTCAAGACCCAATGGTTACAAAATTAGGGATCTGGGGGCGTTTGGGTGGCTCAGTCGGTTAAGCGTCCAGCTTCGGCTCAGGTCGTGATCTTGCGGTTCGTGGGTTCGAGCCCTGCATCAGGTTCTGTGCTGACAGCTCTGTTTCAGATTCTGTGCCCCTCTCCCAGTTTGTCTCTCTCTGTCTCAAAAATAAACAAACATTAAAAAAATTTAGGGATTTTTTTCAGAAACAAAAAGGACAGTTTTAGAGGAAAAAAGGGTGGCAACTTGTGCATAGAAGTCTTCATTTTTATTTTGGCCTATTGTCAATCATGTGCCTTAATTTTTAGCTTTGAAATTTTGATTCCCATGGATAAATGATTATCAGAAAATTAATCCATTCAATTTATTGAACGATGTTGATTTGAGAGGCACTTGAACGGCTCAGTTGGTTGAGCATCTGAATCTTGATTTCGGCGCAGGTCATTGTCTCACTGTTCTTGGGTTCAAGCCCTGCATTGGGGTCTGTGCTGACAATGTGGAGCCTGCTTAGGATGCTCTCTCTCACTGTCTGATCCTTCCCTCTTTGCACTCTCTCCTTCTCTCTCAAAAAACAAATAAAAAACTTTAAAGACATTGATTTGATGAAGCATATATATAAATCCCTGCAATTCTAGAAATCTACCAGCGTTGAAGGAACTTGAGAAGTTGTTTTCCTCCCAGCCCTATAAACCTTTCAGGACACCTTATTTTTAGTCCCAGGCACGCATCTGCAAATTTCCAGAAAATTATGTCAAATGGAAGTATACTCAACATACCTCATCTCGAAGCTTTTATTTCAACTTACAACATCCAGAAAAACAACTATAAACTTTTAAAAAGAAAATTGATTGAGGCTTTGGGGAACATATTATTCTCATATTCTCTTGGTAGCTCTGGGTAAAAACTTCTCAACCCTTTGGCAATATCTGAGACACTGGTGGCTCAGTGGTTGAGAGCATGAAGCTGACCCACTGCTAATGACCTGGGATACGTCACACTAGGTTCCAAATAAAGTGTTCAAAAATTAATAGTAAACTAAGTATTATGGATGCTGATAAAATTGGAGTATGCCCTCTGGTTTCTAAGATGGCTGTGATTTTCTTATCTTCTGAATTTTCCTTCCAGGCAGAGTTGAATTTCCTGCTACCAGAATATAATTTCACCAAGTATATACAGGCATTGGCATGGAAGAAATTAAGACAGGCAGCTTGATTCTCTGGATGCCTAGGGACATCTACTCCAGGCAACATAGCATTACACGGTCATGAGACATATTAGAAAAATAACCATTGAGAGGAAGACAGCATATTTTTCAAACTCTAGGCAAGCCCAGATGCTTTCTTGGGAAAGAATTCTAAAGCTCAGACAACTGCAAATACTTCCGTTTTCAGACTATCATCTTCTCGATGCTTAAAAATATAAATACACATTAAAGGCTTACTCAAAATGCAGCTGGCTGGTATAAATCAGATGTTTGGTGATGGGCAGTACGTTATGTGGAATATTTTCTCCCATTAGGAATAACCCATTTTCTACCTTCCAGGGTTCTGTTTGTTTCTTCCACTTAAGAAAATATTTATTACCCTCCTCCATGTAATTTATTTTTTATGCGTACATATGCTATATCTACAAAGGTTTTATTTATATTGATTTATTCAGCTTATTCTGTATTCACTACACACTTATTCCAGTCTCTAAAGAACTTATTATAATAATCAATGCAGTAAACATTAAATAGCTAATACTCAGCATTTTCCCCTAAGGTGTCATTATTCCAATTTCACAGATGATGAAACTGAGGTAGAGAAAATAAGGACTTTATAACTTCAGAATAAATAAGATTATAGCAAAGGAAAATCTGAATGTTGTCTAATTTCACAGCACTGTTCTTCCAGTTGTGTATTTCCAGCCTATTCAAACTCAAATTTAATCCTGTTCTCTTTGGATTTCTTCCTTCCTTCCTCCCATCCATCCATTCATCCATCTAACCATCTATCCATCTATCCCAGACTGGATTTACATGTGATCAGCTAATTGATTGCTTTTAAGATACACATTTCTTTTCAGCTCCCTTAATCCATTTCTTCACAATTGTTGAATGGGGTATACATTTAAGGTATTTTGGTTTTTAGATAGTTGAGATCATTGGCTCTATAATTCTCTGAGCTCATATATTTATTCCTAGATTAATGTCTAAACAGACATTAGACATCATAAAATGACACCATGAGCATTTTAAATATTTAAATATGAAATTCAATATTGAGTCCATCTAGTCACTGATATGTTTGCTGTTCTCCTTATTTGTGTCTTTATCAACACACATATCTAATGCTCCAATGGCAAGTAATAAATCTGAATTGGAATCCACGTGTGGTATGGTGTTCCTAAGGGACTCCTGTCAGCTGACCCCAGAGCCCAGAGGGAGCATACAGCCTGCTATCAGGTACCTGATGATTCACCAGGCAGCTCCAACCATACAATTTTGTGGGGAAGCCATATGCAGATCTGCCTCTGGGAGTTATTTGGTAGAAATTATAAAATGTCTTCATATCATCATTTCTACACAACATTTTCTCACTCAGAGTTTTTCCAGAATACCTATCAAGCCCCATATGACAGTGTTTTCTCATAAAAGTTATAGAACACAAAAACTAAACAAAAAACGTAGTGCCATGTTATCCTCAGTGGGCTTGTTTTAAGTACCAGTCTAAATGGATCTAGACTGAGTATCATAGAGATGTGCCATTGAGTAAGATGGTAATATGTACCCTATCTAGTTTTTCAGCAGTAAACAAAAGGGAGGATGAATAGTGCATACAAACTGGGTTAATCTCCAAGATTAAGATAGTCTAACATATGTAGGACTGTTGAAGAAGAATACTGTTCTTGTCCATAGAGTTTCAGAGACCTGATCTATTGTGAGGCTGTGCTCTGGGATTTATTTCACTCTGGACCAAGATCATAACTGGATAATTTTAAGGCTTAAAAGCCTATCTGAATAAAAAAGCCTATCTGAATCACCAAATCGAGTTTGTTTGTTTGTTTGTTTGTTTGTTAGAAAGAGAGAGAGAGTGAGAGAGAGAATATGCATGCACACACACACAGGCATGCGTGCTCTAGTGGGGGAGGTGAAGGGAAGAGACAGAGAGAGAGAGAATCCTAAGCAGGCTCCATGCTCAGCGCAGAGCCCAAGTTGAGGCTTGATCTCACAACCAAGAGATCATGACCTGACCCAAAATCAAGAGTTGGATGCTTAATGGACTGAGCCACCCAGGCACCCCACCAAATCAGCTTTGGAATGGTCTTTACAAGAGATCACAAAATGGGTTTGTTATAGCCATAAGGTACTGATTGGAGGAAGGAAGCCTCCATACTTGTACCATTGGAGGAAACCCAGCATCCCATGTTAAGGACCGTGATATGCATAACCATGAGATCATCATGAGGCAGGAAGAAAATGAAATTGTTTGAAGCAACAAGGTGTGAGCTTATAGTGCCTAATAACATAATGTGTAACTACAGTTTGTGTGCCCTGCCTAAAGGTCTTCAAATTGAGCAATGAGTGTTAAAAAAAAAAAAAAATTAGTGTGAGCCAAACCACATAGATCAGCTAGATTTTGCCTTCAAGCACCTTGCTAAACTCTATATCACTTTGTCAAATGTATGGCCTTAAAGTGATGACTCACTGGATATTTTTTTTCCAACAGCTACCAGTTATAAAGGCACCTTTCCATGACCTCAGGGATTGCATTTATGTAATTGTGTCACAACTAATTCATAATAGCTGGTAATAATTAAAGTTGTTTTCTATGGGCCAGACCCAATATTACACACTATCCATATATACTTTTTATTTCATTATTTTATATGTGAAGAAGTTTGTTTTAAGGAAGCCAAATGAGTTACTGAAAGCCAGATTACTTTCCCAATTTTATACACATCCACACACATACATGTGATATATGTACACATACATGTTATATAGTTATATCTTAAATGAAGTAATACATTAAACTTGAATATTTTGTTATCATCAAAGCATACTCTATTCCTCAGATTTAAAACGTTCAGGAGAGCCAAGAGAGAGAATTATAAGAAACCTTAGGGAAGGATGAAATGTGAATTTCAACAATCAAACGCCAAGTTTACAACTGTCTTACACTCCCCTCCCCACCTCAAATGCCAAGTTTACAACTGTCTTACACATCTCTTATCACATCTGCTTAAAACCCTTTAATGGCTCTCCAGTACACCTAGTATAAAAGCCACATTCCTTAGGTTGGTCTACAAAGTTACTGTAAGATTCCCTCCCCCCTTCTTCTCCCACTCCAACCTCAGCTTACACCTCTCTCCCACTGCACCAGGAGGAAACCACTGGGCTTTCTTTCAGTTTTTCAAACTGAAAACTCTTTCCCACCTTGAAGTCATTGCACGTACTATTAAGCTCCATTTCATGCCCTTCGTCTCACTCCTCACCTTGTTCTTACATGTCCCTCAAGTCTGATCTTAAATGGTGTTACTGCAAGAGTCCACCATGAGCCATTTATCCAATTCCCTCCAACCCTAGACCCTTTATTATCTTTCATTGTGTGTACTCATTATATGTTTGAAGTTAGTAACTTGTTCCCTCACTGAGGACAGGCACGCCTGTCTTGTCCATCATTTTTACCTGGCTCGTGGTAGTCACTTTATTGCTGAGTCAAACAGTGAATGCTTGTGCTGATCACTACCGGGTGGTTGAGATTGTTAGCGCTTAGCAAGGTTACCTAACTTGCTGAAAGTCACACCCGCAGAAAGCAGCCTGAGATTTGAACATAGGGCCGTTCAGTTCCAGAGTCTATATTCTTCCTGATGCTTTAGAAACCCTGAAAGACAAAAGGTCTGTCATTTCTAAGATAGTCAAAGCATTTGTTTGTTGCCGTGTGTATCATATAGCTGGCTGATGGGCTGATTTGGGCCATCAACATTCTGCAGAGGCAGAGCTGGTCTAATTTCATAGGAGAGTAGAAAGTGGATCACTGGTAATCATGTTGAGGCTTTATCTTAAATTGATGCTTTATAATAACTTGTTTTCATGGTTTTAAAAATTCAGAAAGCAGCCTTTTTTCATAAACCATATTATGTACAGATTTTTACTTTTATTTATCAAAAGTCATAAGTAAAGAAAAATTAGGTAGAAGTGGACAATTAGAGAACAAATATAAGGTCCCTTACTGCCTAAATGCCTATAACTATCTAAATATAAAAACTTTGGATCTAACTGGAGATTGATGTCTAGCTACCTGAGCATGCAGGAGGGCTGTGAACTGCTGAGGAAGGAACATAGATTTTATAGCCAAACAGATCCAGCCTTGAATTTTGTTGCTGCTTTTAATTTGTGTGTAGGTGGGAAAGTTACTGAGTTTTTCTACACCTCAGTTTTATTATCTGAAAATGGGAATAAAATGAATATTGAGTACACAGTCTTACTTTAAGGATTCAATCACTCAGATCTTTCAATTCTTAGGGGAAAAAAAAGTAGGCAAGTGCTTCTTCTCTCTTCTAGAAAATAGGTTGTGCCATAGCTGGTATTGAAAATGGGCAGGAGCTTCATGTATGCCTCTCTTAATTTTATCTTTATTATTGTAGTTTTCTTTTAAAAATCGCCAAACATAAGTGCTTTTTTATATCCTAAATGCTTTATACTCATTATCCTGTTTCAACTTAAAAACCAAATAGGAATCTAAGGTTCTGAGATAGTTAATAACAAAAACAAAAAATAACAAGCTTTCTCTAAGATGCATAGCCAGTAAGTGGCCATAAATGCTTGAGCTAAGATAAAAACTTGTTCTGTTTTTTGATGAAATATTTGTAAAGACATGAACGACTATTGCTTCCATGGTAATGAGCTGTCATGACAGGTCCTGTTATTCCCACTTTACAAACAGGCAACTGAGGCTTAGAAAAATTGTTCTTCAGGGCACTGATGATATTCTATTTGATATTCTAGCTCAGTGATGCTGCCAACATGCCCCGTGGAACCTCAGTCCCAGGTGTTTCTATGCTTTGTGCTCCCCGAACAGCATCAGGCATTTCCATGCACTGTGCTCCCCACACAGTGTCAGGTGTTTCTATGCGCTGTGCTCTCCACACAGCGTGGGAGGGGAAAATGCTCTTCTTTCTTCATCTTTCCGAACATCAAGTTCCACCTCAGGTACTACCTCCTCCATGGGCCTCCACTCTACAATGCTCTCCTTTGTTTCTGAATATCTATTTTTTATGTCTGACACTGAATTATGAGCTATTTTCCTTAATAACAAGCCTCGCCAATCATGCTGGGATTCTACTGGGTCAGTGAACATAAACTGATAGACAAATCCAGAAGTATTTATTGAGTGCCTCTTGAGTGAAAACGTCTGTGCTTAATGTTGTCTTAGTGTATAAAGTCGGGCAAGACACTGTCCTAGCTCTCAAGAAGCTTACATCATCACCTAGTGACCACTATGGATTTTTTAAAGATCTTAAATACTTGGGATGAATAAATAGATGGGTGAATAAATGCCATTAGGAAGGTAGTTTTTGTAGACACCAAGGAGACTTCAAAATAATAGAATATACACTCTCTTCCTTCTTATGATTTACAGTCAAGTTGAAGAGAGAATACAAACACTATGCAGTGGGTAGACCCAATTACTTTTCACCACCTTAATGGGAAAATGGTGACCCTTTGGGTTCAGGGCAATCCTCTGAGTGAAACCACAGCATGACCTTGAGTAGAAATGAATTGGCATATTTGATTCTGACTTAAAAAGCAACCAGCTCTGGCATTTGTGGGAACTGATGTGTAGGAACCACTAAACAGCTTCCACTTTGCATTATCACCCATTTTACATAGCAGGAAGACTCTTAATGTTAATTCTGTAATTGGAGCATTAATATTGTGGTTTCACATCCTGTAAATTAAAGCTGTTTGATGACCAAAGATCTGGCACATGGAGCATCTGACAGCTTCTTCCATCAGGATGCATACAACTCAAGACAAAGGCCTAGGACAAGTGGGCTGGCCTTTCCAGGGATCAGCATTACTTCCTGGAATGAATAGCTACCCCTCCTTTCCTTTAGTTCCTTTGCCTTGATCCTCACTTTGGCTTTTTTTTTTTTTTTTTCTTAGCTTCAGTTTGTACTTGATTAATTTACACCTGCCAATATGTTTGCATTGATTGCACAGAAGCTAGCTGTTAATACAACTTCAGAGAACTAACATAGCCTTAAAATAGTACATGTATTGGCTTTGGGTAGGAAAAGAAAAAACAGTTTTCTCAAAACCCAGCTAACATACTGTTTGTTATAATGCTGCAGCCAACTTTGATACTTTGTTGGTCCCAACCATAGTAGTCATGGTTCAAAATATTTTTGGAATTTTACAGAAATGCTCTATTTGGCATGAGGGTAGTCATTTCTTTGAGGAATCATGAATTCAGCTTGTCAACCTTTTTCCAGCTTAATGCATATTAAGTTGCTTATGGATTAAATCAGGGGTAAGAAGATTTGACCTTACAATTTTAGGAATGATAAGTATTAGTATTAGTAGATTTTTGGTACCATCAAAGTGGGGACAACTCTGTCTTTCATTTTATTTCTGTGTTTTTATTCCCTAGTAGATAGTAAACATTTGCTAAATATTTATGAACTGAGTGAAAAAGAAATACCTGAGGGTTCTAGGTATATTATAAAAGTATTGTTGGCAATTTATAACACAGAAGAGTGTGATGACACCTATTTCATGTGTCTCTCCTCAAGGAAAGATGGCTACATGCCTACAGGGCAGCTCTGTAATGTAATGTGGAGGGCGAGGAGGGGAGACGGGGACCCAGAGGCAGAATAAATAATACTTGCTGAAATTTCTTTTGGCCTGGGTCCAGCTTTTTCTCTCTTATTTAGAAAACCAGTACATCTTAACTGACTCAAGAGTAGTAAGTCATTGATACAAATTGAAAAGACCTTCAAAATACATCTACTTCAGAGAATGACCAAGACTTTTTATGACAGAGGTTTCACTTGTAATTCCATTTTGTGTAATTTATGTTTCACTCTTGGGATCTTCATTAGTCACAGGACTATGGCCAATCTTCTGCCACCCCTGAGGATGTCAGAAAAGATGTCTACCTTTATTACTTCTTGATTCAGATATGAAAGGAGCTGACTTCCTTCAGAGATTTGGTGTTTAATTCTGAACAAGCAGAGGTCTCTTACAGTTTCATGTCATGAAGTTTTTTCACATGTAAAGTTTCTCACTTTCTATTTCTCTGTGACAAATAGTTAAGGTTTCTCAAAGGCTTGTGATCTCAGTAGTAAAATTTGTGCTCCCAAATGTTATGCAGCTGCTAATGTGAGGGCAGACATTTTCACAGGGACTGTAAAGCCTCAAAGAAGGAAGGTATGTTTAAAGAGAATGGGAGGTAAAAGGAGTTTGAGAGAGAATAGCACATGTTTTGCTTCGACAAGGTGGTATACAAGGAAATAATTAGAACCTATCTAAAATGAGTGCACACCATTAGTACATACCACATTGGGAATGGATATGGGTTGTCTTAAGGAGGACTGTAAAGTAACGAACTTGACTTTTTAATTTCTATTTTTTTGGTAACCTCTTTGTGTTCCAAAGTATTCCAGAGTATATGTGTATACCAGATATACCAGAGTTGGTACTGTGGTGTACTGGAGTGTGCAATAGCTAACTGAAATGGACAGGTTTATGGGAATGTGCTTTATCTCCTAGGTTTGCAGTTGGAAACAGCTCAGCATTATTGATACCAAAATTAACTCCCTCATTTTCATGGCGTGAGGACACCATGCTAACATCCACTTGACACCCCCTTTAAGCCCAGTAAGATCAGAAGGAAAGCCCTGGGGATATAATATTCTGACTATTTCTGCAGTTGAGCAGGCTGTTAGCAGGCTCTTAAAGAGTGTGAGGTCAGCAACTTGATCAGAGCAGCAACTTGTGGGCATCCTCTTTAGAGACAGGTGCCTCCCGTAAGTAACCCCTTCACATGGGTCAGCTTGGGGAGACACGGCACCCTACTGTCTTTGAGACCAGCATGTCATCTTGGTAGATGAAATAGGTGGCATTCAGTGTCACCACTCAGCACAGAGGAACTGATAGGAATATTTTCTTAAAGATACTATTTTATTTTATTTTTCATTTTTAAAAATATAATTTATTGCCAAATTGGCTAAAATACAGTGTATAAAGTGTGTTCTTGGCATTTGGGGTAGATTCCTATGGTTCATTGCTTATATACAACACCCAGCGCTCATCCCAACAAGTACCCTCCTCAATGCTCATCATCCATTTTCCCCTCTACCCCACTCCTCCATTCACCCTCAATTTGTTCTCTGTATTTCAGAGTCTCTTACAGTTTGCCTCCCTCACTCTCTGTAACTATTTTTCCCCTTCCCCTCCCCCATGGTCTTCTGTTAAGTTTTTCAAGATCCACATATGAGTGAAAACATATGATACCTGTCTTTCTCTGACTGATTTATTTCACTCAGCATAATACCCTCCAGTTTCATCCACATTGCTGCAAATGGCAGGATTTCTTTCTTTCTCATTGCCAAGTAGTATTCCATTGTATATATAAACCACATCTTCTTTTTCCATTCACCAGTTGATTGACATTTAAGCTCTTCCCATAATTTGGCTATTCTTGAAAGAGATGCTATAAACATTGGGGTACTTGTGCTCCTATGCATCAGCACTCCTGTATCCCTTGGGTAAATTCCTAGCAGTGCTATTGCTGGGTCATATGGGAGTTCTATTGTCAATTTTTTGAGGAACCTCTACACTGTTTTCCAGAGGGGCTGGACCAGTTTGCATTCCCACCAACAGTGCAAGAGGGTTCCTGTTTATCCACATCCTTGCCAGCATCTGTTGTTTCCTGAGTTGTTAATTTTAGTCACTCTGACCATTGTGAGGTGATATGTCAGTGTGGTTTTGATTTGTATTTCCCTGATGATGAGTGATGTTGAGCATCTTTTCATGTGTCTGTTGGCCATCTGGATGTCTTCTTTGGAAAAGTGTCTATTCATATAAAGAGAATTTTATACCTAATAAAAATATATACTTCAGTATTTAAATTGTCCAAGCAATTTCAATACTTAAATTATTGCAATCAGTGTTGCCTTTGTATTTAAATGTAAAGTAAATTAATCCAGTATGTCATCTGAAGTCACGCTTTTTTAAAAATGTTTTTTATATGTTTATTTTTGAGAGAGAGAGAGTACAGGTGGGGGGGGTGCATAGAGATAGGGAGACACAAAATCTGAAGCAGGCTCCAGCCTCTGAGCTGTCAGCACAGAGACCGACCCAGGCTTGAACTCATGAACCACAAGTTCATGACCTGAGTCAAAGTTGGACACTTAACTGACTGAGCCACTCAGGTGCCCCTGAAATCGCTCTTCTTAAAAAAGCAGCTTAGAAGATCTTATCCTTCTTTAGTGGTTAGTGGGGAAGAAGGAACTTGAAGACGATGCCTTTGAAGGCTGACTCAAAGAAGACAGAGAGGTTAATCCATTGCTATGATGAATTTGGAGAAGATGTGAAATTTTGAATTAGGTCCTTCAAAACTGGAAGCAGAGTGCAGTGGTTTGTTTCTGAACGTCTATCTCTGCATTTAGGGTGGATTAGTGAAGATAAATAGTATTGTTTTAAATATTAATCGGTGAGAATTTCTGAAGTGGCTACTCTGTGTGGAGCGTTGTGAAGTTATAGGGGAAGTTTACGATTTACACCTCTGTCAGGACAGAGCACACGGCACAGGTGTAGGAACAAGAGGAGAATATTTGAATCAATTAGAGAGAAATGAAAACAGCCTATGATTAAAGGATACATGGTATATTACACTCCAAATTACAGAGATACTCAGCTGAGAGGGATTAAAAAAAGATGGAATAGTCGGGAAAGCAACAAGAAGAGATGATGGCAGAAACAGGAGAATGTTACTTAACCATTAAATCCTTGATTAATGTAATTGCCCTAGAGTAACAATTATAAAACCCTTTCCGCAACATATAAGGCTCTTCATGATCTGGTCCTTATCATCCCTACAGCTTTAATATCCCCATCCACCTCTTCTACCCTCTATATTCCAACCATATAACATGATTTTTAGTTCCCTAAAGGCACCTGCACTTACCTGATTCTACCCGAGGCATATTGGAGTTCTTTGACTAGAATGGCTGCTCCTTCTCTCTCTGATTCAGTGGAGCAGTTCTTTCTCCTCTTTCAAGGTCCAACTGAAATTCTCTGAGGTCTCTTTGTCCTGGACATTTTCTGTTTCTTATGCTTCCACTGAACTTTGCTCAAAATTATCTTATATCACAACGAATGTCTTGACATGATTTGTTGTAATGCCTTCCTCCCTTACCGGTGGGAGTTCCCCCCGTTCTCGGCATACAGTGCCGAGAAATGTTGGTTGCATAAATCGGTGCGTGAGTGTAAAAGAGGATTTTGAAAGTCACATCACCTGGTTAATTAGGATTGCTAATTAGCTGAGCATTAAATAAAGTTTCATGTTCATTTTAACCCTTGTTATAAAAATATTTGCAATAACGATTTGTCTCTTTTCCTGCATGACACACAATACAATGATTCATTTTGTTAAGCCTTCAAGATGTTGATTTGTTTCATTTTCAACATCAACTCTCTCACTTCCAATGTTCATGGAGGAAATGCCAAAGAACTGAGTTGAATTTCTACCAATATAAGCCATACCTGAAAGTTAATCTTTTGAGTAAATCCCTGACACCAGCTTCGTTTATTATGATTTATCTGTTTTTTTTCCTAAAAGCTGAACATGAGGAAAATTTCTGTTTAATGAAAAATTCAAATCAAAATGTAACTGTCACAGGGATGAAAACACAGTGAATAACAATTACATGGAAAAGGATAAGGGATTCACTAAGTGCAGTTGATTTCTAATAGCAGGATTACCAGTCCTCTGTTGAAAGCACTATCAACCAGTTGCATTCGACTATTCATTTCTTATTTCAGGGATTCCATAGAAAGTAAAGTCAAAGCTTAATCTTGTATTCATCATTAACTGGAGGAACAAAACGAGGAAGGGCTCCTGCTGCTTACCACCAATTTGCCTGTCAGACCCCTGTGTGTATTCCTTAAACACGGACTCTGCTTTCTGTCCGAGTCTGGAACATCCATTTCTAGCTTAGTTGAATGGAGAGATGCATGAAAATTTAGATTGTGTTTGGTTTTGTCTCACATAGTCTATGTCACTCTGATCAAAGAGCAAAAGCAATATATGCACACACATAAAGTACCACACCCTGCCCATGTGCACATAGTTTTCAGCATTCCCATTCCCCCGGACATGTTTCAGTCGTGTGATGGGTAGCAAGCATAACACAGACACCCCACACAACTTTTTGTTTCCTAAAAATATATATTGATTATGTACTATGTGTTAGGCCCTTTTCTGAGTATTAGGACTAGGTTCTAGTCACCCTTGGACTCATCCTCAATATAAGGCACACAAGTGATTCTCAATGAAATTTGTTCAATATCTAATGGAATTTTGTCTACATCCTTGAGAAACCTACAGTCTGTCCGGTGGAAAAGCAAACAGAACAGGCAACTTCACACCAGGTAGCAGTTGGATACAATGGGAGCATATCTGATGGAGGCTCCACCCATTTTTGGAGGGAGCCAGTAGTGTTAGGAGCTGATCCTTAAGCTAGGTTACAGGACCTTAGTGGAGAAGGAGACATATGTCAGGCACACAAGCCCCCGAGCAGCATTCCAGGTAAGGGCCCAGCCATGGATTTATGAAAAATCCTGGAGAACCTTCCAATAGAGTCCAGAGCTGCTGGCAAGGGTAGTTGTGAAATTTGGACCTTTGGAACATGGGAGATTTCTCTCCACTCTGCTGGGAAAATCAGCTGATGGAGTAAACTGGTGCTGGAAACCCCTCAACACACTGAGAGCACTTCTGGACAAAGGCTGGCCCAGCCCAGCTCCCCACCCCCCTTCTTTTTTAACTCTCCTTCTTTCCAAATCACAAAATGAAATGGAGTTTTCTTCAAAGTGACAGCTAAATCTTAGCCTCTTGCCAGCTGTTGTACCAGTGCCTCTTAATTCTGTAATCCTTTTGCCCTCCATTCCTCGTTGTGGTTAGCAAATGCCAAGGAATGTTGGAGTGACAAGTGAGTTCTCTGGGCCTGACACCTCTGCTGGAAGACTTGATAAACTGCAAATACCATCACAGTCATTTTTCAGGTGCAGGCTCAGAAACATGCCTAGGGAGGAACCAGCCCCCTGGGAGGTAGAAGGCTACCCCCCCCCCTTGGTGGCTTCCTTCCCCTGTCTTACATTTCTATGAACTTGGCATGTTGCTCAGAGCTGTTTGCAAGAGGATCCTTCTGGGGACTATTTTCCTTTACTTCTTTAAAATTGAGTGACATAGCATCATGTTTCATTGTCTTTGCATCGCCGACACCCTCCCCCTGGCTGAAGGGGGAGGCTGAGACTGGACTAATGCTCAGCTCTCAGAATAGCTAACAGTGTCATAAGATGTCCTGTGTCCCTTCAGAATGCAGACACACATTACAAGACAGTTTCCCCCACCGTCTACACCCTCCAATGTAGTATCTGCATGACTTTTCTGTGCTGGCGAAATTTGGAAAGCCATCCTTATGTAACCCTCTGTCATCCTGTTTTTCACTCTGTTGAAATGGACATCTGAGTCTTTCTCTCTCTCACTTCACTTTCTCTTTTCCTCCCTTCCTTCCTGCCTCTCTGTCTCTTTTCTCTGGGGAACAGTATTTGTATTCTGTGGTACTCTCTTAAGCAAAACCTGAGAAAGGAATTAATCTGTCACTAGGAATGAGTGTACTGGACAGTGATTTATGCAGATGCTGTACTCAAAGTGATGGCGTTCATTTCATCTGTACTTCTTACAGGCCTTCTCAGAGGCAATACACAAACTTGCATTTGAAATAACATTGCAGCTGGTTGACCGTCTGGGCACTTCCTGGAGCTGGGCTACCCGGCTTTAGCCACCAGACAACCCAGCAGAGGGGCAAACAGGCAGCTCATGTGGGTGCGTAGGTTTTGGAATTTCCAAATCTATGTTCCCTTCACCCTCTAGGCCTGATGAAGAAGCTGATCCACAAGTTCTCTGTGAGCTCAAATCCATCCACCCTTCCTCCTCTCAGGCCTGGACTCAGGAACGCCCCATAGTCCCATTGGCTGCTGCCCATCTTTTCCACAGCCATCCATGCTTTGAGATTCTGGTCATAACCGGGGAAAGATTCATTAGGGCTGGCATTTCTTCTGGCTGGCTGGCTTCTGCACCGGCTTCTGGCAGCAAGGGTGGGAGGCTCCCTGGAGACCTGATTTTCCTGAAACTTCTCTTGTACTTTTACATACATAAGTGGGCTGGATGAGGTTGTGAGAAACAGCCTCGCTTTTGAAAATTAATCCAAATCAAACTTCTAATTCTCTTGAAGTTCAAGCTATCAGCAGAAGAAACACGAAGTAAACAAGCCTCTCATGGCCTCCTCCCTACCAGCCGGGACTGGCCACCTCCTGGCTCAAGACCAGGGCTCTTCCCGGAAGCCCAGAGGCGCTCATGATCAGCCCTTACGTTTGCCAACAGCCGGCAAGACCGAGGAGCCCTGCTCTTTCAGGCAGGCAGGTTTCTGCAGATGCTTCTTTGACTCTTGTGCTTGTGATTACTAGTATTTTCCCCACTCCCTCTGCTGTCTGGAGATCCATCTGGGATTTATCTCCATAATGAGAAAAGGGAGATAGGGAAACACGGGGGCATTTTTCTCTGAGTTAGATTATTTGTCATTTTGATATTCATTTTAAAAGATGCTTTTCAAATATTTAAATGTATGTGTGCTCACATCACAGTTCCTCGGGATGAATTGCAGAAGACACAGTCGCTCCTTTATCTCTCTCATGCTCTAGGCCTCTCTCCTGAATGAGCGACAACGGTGGCTTGGCCAGAATAAAGGGTAGGTGAGAAAGAAGGTGAACTCTTGTCTCTTTGAATAGCGGTTTTTCTCTGACTCCTTCAAAGTTCCCAACTCCAGCGTATCAGCTGCTTTACTTGCCATCTCTCAGATGCCCTGAACATGCTGGAACCGAGTGGCCAGGGGACGCAACATAAATGCTATTATTCTAAATATCCTCCATGTCCCTCTCCCCCATATAGATGCACACTTCACAAAATAGAAGGAGCTAAATAAGGTTCTCTCTCCACATTTCCAAATTCTGGTTAAAGATAGAACAGATAGAAAAGAGAATAAGCCCCGTTTATAAGCAAACTCCCACTTTATTGATAGTGGATCAGCGAGAGCATGTGTAGGTTTAGCTGTGCAGACAATGAACAGAATTTGAAATGCAGAATGTTAAAAGGTCCACGACCGATTATTCTAAGATTGGCACTTCTGCGTAGAAGAGCAGAAGAACAGATTAAGACTCCACAAGACTAAAAGCACATAGACTGATTCGGGAGTGAATGAGCACTGGAATCTTAAAGTGGTTTCATAAAAAGGAATGTCACTTTTTCCTAAAAATACTTGTTGAGTGCCTCTGATGTGCCTGCACCTATACTGGGTCCTGTGGTTACACTGGAAAATAAAAGTGAGACTCCAGTGTAAACAGATTTTAACTGGAGTGGAAGTGAGGAGATAAGAAACGAGGGTGTAGCAGATCCTAAAGAAGAATAGCAAAAATGCATGGATCAGGAATGAAGGGGAGTCACATCCTGGTGTCCACTGGCAGTGGGACCAAAGAGAGCAGAGTGGACAATGTCAGCTACTTTTAAAACTCTAACAAGAGGAAAAGACGCACTCTTTCTCACCAATCCATGGTAGCTCCAGAAAGGACAATCCTGATTAATCCTTTGTCATGGCACTAAAAGGGGTCAATTTAGGGCAAGATAATGGAGGTCCTGTGACCTCCATTATTAGAGAGTCAAACTTTGAGTAGAAAATTACAGATGTCTCCATACAAATGTCATATTTCCCAGAAGAAGTATAACTTTCTGGAAATCAAAGAAATACCAAGATCATAGAAATTCCGTAGAAATACCAATTCTCCTATAAATTAACTTTAGTAACTATTCACTGAATGTTTACTTGGTGCAAGGTGTCACGTTCAATGCTAAGGCATTATGGTGGCTGCAATGACTTTGAAATATCAACTTCATTATCAGTCTTTGGTGACAACTCATCAATCTCTATCTTCATCCCTGGTTTCCCGTATTTCCTGTATTCACAAAAGAGGCAATATGTGTCTATTCAGCTGCAGCCTCAACTCTGTGTCTCTGGGTAGGCCACAAAAACTAGAGACAGTGTGGTTTCTGCACTCATGGTGACTACCATGTATTTTAGGAGATAGGAGAGTGTTAGTTTAAAACTACAGAACTATCAGGACAGCATATAATTGAATTCTGAACTGTATAGTACAGCCTAGAGTTCATTGTATATTCAAAACTTTAAAGATGTTTAGAAATAGGAGCATTATGAAGAGAGGCACAGAGGATGGGTGATGAGAAAGAGGGAATATGCAAGGGCATGTTCCTGACTCAGTTTTGCTTCTTAATTGTTCTAAATCTTGCCCATTGGATTCTTCAGAACCTATCCCAAGACTTTATAAGACTTCCCTAAAAATTTTAACCATCATTTATCTATGAGAATCTGAATTTGAGGACAGTTTGTCTCCCAGCTTTATTTATCTTTACATCCCCTACTGTCTATTGCATAGGACTTGGTATGTGGCAGGCATTCAATAAATACTTGATGGATGAGTGATTTATGTTGCTGTATATGCCTCAAAGCAATTCAAGAATGATTGCCTAATAAATGCTTTGTTGAATAGAATTGAAAAATTGCTGGGTTACTTCCCTGTATCATGAGTTTTGTAATAGTGAAAGGATGAGTCTTGTGTGCAGGGTTTGGGAGTAGAACATGGTCTTCACAGATCTAAGCGGGACTAGTAAATGGTTGTGGAGATTTGGAGAGGCACTGAGTACTTCCCTGGTAAAGCAGTAGAGGTCAAGAAGACAGTTTGTATTGGGGCGCCTGGGTGGCTCAGTCGATTGGGCATCCAACTTCGGCTCAGGTTGTGAACTCAGTTTGAGTTCGAGCCTGGCATCGGTCTCTGTGATGACGGCTCAGAGCCTGGAGCCTGCTCGGAATTCTGTGTCTCCCTCTCTCTGCCCCTCCCCCACTTGCACTCTGTCTCTCTGTATCTCAAAAATAAACATTAATTTTTTTAAAAAAAGAAGACAGCTTGTATTTTAGTAGTATGTCTTGGGTGAAGGTGGTGCTGCTCTGGTTTCTTTACTCAGATATGCTGGTGTTTTCATTTTCAGGTAGCCACCCCATCAGTAATTCTGGGAGTTGTCCTACATCATATATTGTGTATCCTGGTACCTATAACATACATTATATATATCATGTATCCTGGTTATACTGTCTGACTTTGCCTTGGAGATGGCCCCCTGATTTCCATACCTTTTTTAAAGATTTGGACTCATTAGAATTTCCAGGTTAATAATAGGGAAACCTGTGTGCTTTCAATCGTCCTTTGACTGTTAACGAGTTAAGTTGTCTACCCTTCCCTTCTTCAACCACTTAAAATACTCTTGGGTGCACCAAAAAGAACAGTGTGCCTACTATTTTGTATTTTGCATCTTCCAAAAACTCTTAATCTCCGTTCATATGGAAAGCATGACCTTAGAGCATTGTGTTACTTGATTTTCAGTTTTCCCTTGTCTGAGCTGCTGGAGTGCATTGGAACTTAGAATACTGTCAGTGAGTCTCAAGATTGGGGGTGCTTTTGGCATTTATGGCCAATTGTTTGTGCAAGACTGCCCCCCCCCACTTTGTAGGGCATTTGGCATTTCTCATCACTAAACACCAATAGAAACCTTCAGTTACCACGATAATGAAAAATGCCCCACACATTTCCAAACACCCCCCAGTGAGTGGTACTAATTCTTGTCTAAAACACTGCAATGACCTTCGGGTTGGAAGGACTGAACAATGCTTCCATTCTTTCTAGTGGCTAATATTGGTGATAGAATTTCACCCCCTAAGATGCACCATACAGTTGCTTTGCAT
Source organism: Hyaena hyaena (assembly GCF_003009895.1). Classification (NCBI taxonomy): domain Eukaryota; kingdom Metazoa; phylum Chordata; class Mammalia; order Carnivora; family Hyaenidae; genus Hyaena; species Hyaena hyaena. The sequence goes on from NW_024081699.1 coordinate 586,285, forward strand.
CTTCAGGTACAAAGAGTAAGAGAACATTTTCAAGCACACTGCAGTCCTTCTCAGACAATTCAGGGAGGCAATGTGGGGAGCCATGCCAACAGACACAGATGGGGAGGAACGCCAGCCTTGTCATACTGATTTACCAATTACACATTGTCTTCAGTGTACCCTTTACTGTATTCAATCTGGTTTCCTAACCCCCTAAGCACAGTGTTTGTTTTTCTGCCACATCTTTATTATCCTGGATTTATTCTATTCCTGGAAATGTTAAAACCTCTAAACTCCTGTGGGAAGATGCAGAACCAGAGAGATTTGTACAATTAACTGACACAGTTTAGAATGCTTCAAAAGGCTTGAAAATATTAGTGTTATTGTTATTACTGACATTTGTTGCATGTAGGGATGTACATTAAAATATTTGTAACAGCTTGATATTGTGGAAAGACTGGGGCTTAGGAATCCTAAGTCACTTGCTCCTGAGTTCTAGGTCCTGCCACCAACCATTTTGGGTATCCTTGGACAAGTCACTTCTCTGGGCTTCAATTTTCTCATGTGAAAAAATAGGGGACTGGACTTTTGGAAATTCAAGTATGTAAATTCTATTACTGTTGAAAAAACTTAAAAATATAATTTTAATGCTAATATTGTCAAGCCTTTTGAATGGATCATATGCCACTAACCTAAATTGTCCATCATTTTATTTTTCCCTTATTTACCTCCCTGATACCCCAGCATAAGTATGATGGGCTGTGTTGCCTGATTCTAGAGCCAAGTTTTATGTGAATGCATGTTCTGAGATTGCAATTGTGGCTGCGTGTTGCGCACCGAGTATGGTCTGTTCTCCTAGTTCAGTCACATCATTACCAATATGGCTATTAGATAGTATTTTACATATTAAAAAAAGATGAAGACAGGGATTAAGATTCAGGGAGCTCCCAGTCTGGGAAGGGAGCATGTATGCATCTACACATGTAAAGAGATAGGTCAGACCTGATATGTGCAGAGCTAGAGCTAGGATTAGAGTGTCGTGGCGGCACTGAGAAATGTAAGCTGTCATAGCTATGGATGGTGAAGTCTGGGAACTAGAGAGGAGATGTGGATAAATGATAGGGTAGGGCTTTAACTGACTACTAATTGAACTCACACCTCCTTTCTGGAATTCTCTTTTTATTTCCTTACTCTTCCCTTGATATGCTCCCTGTTTGGTGACAGAATGTTAAATGAGGAAAATAGATGTTGATAGCTTCTTCTTTTATTTCATTGCTATGAAGACCTCTTCATTAGTTTCTGTACAAAGATGACACCACCAGCAGCATACGATGTGGAAATAGCCAGTGAATTCTCTTGTCATAATTTGCCTCAACATGTTCAATAATTTCTTGTTAGGATGCCCATGGTCCAGATATTACTGCTGCTTGTTCTTGAATGAAAACCACTAGTTCTTTAGGTATGTCCTATGTATGTGATTCTATAAGTTTAAGAATTCAAACAATTCAAAATGTTTCAAAATACTTCTTGGTATCATATAGCAATATAGATGGGCATGCCATACAATATAGGTAGGATGTTGGAGGGCAGGACTCTCTGAAGAGATCTATGTGATTAGATCCTTCTCTCTCTCTCTCATACATTATATAATTATGTAATTATATACATTATATACAATATATGTATTAGGCATAATATATTATGTATAATATAATGTATATAATGTATATATAACATATATAACATATATACATTATATAATTATATATTATAATCTCTTATATATATACACTATATATATATAATGTGTGTGTATACACACACACACACACACACACACACGCACGCACCTATTTTGTATTTAATTTTAGTTTCCCAAACTTCCTGAAGCTTATGAATCTTAGCTTGAATCTTAGCTTACCTGAGTAAATCCTTTAAGGAAAGAAGCTCATGGAAGACCTCTTTCCCAAGCTCATTAGAGAATGAAGTGTGTCCCTGTGGCCACCATGTTTTCTCTCCCCCTACACACCCTTGTCTCTGCCCTCAGGCAATCTGCTGCCCCTCAGCCCAGCCATCTGTTCTTAGCAATGAGAGAGCAGTGTGGTAGCCATAAATCCTGGCAGACATTGCAGTCTGGCAGTGTGAATGACAGCGTGCAGTATGGAGCCTTTGGCAAAGGTTGAAGCTGTGGCTGCAAATCCAAACACTGTAAACCAAAAGACGGAGTAGAATGAAGTGCCTGGATTTTTCTTTAACCACCAGGTGATATTTCCAGAAGCAACAATGCATCTTTGTCAGTGACTGCTGTGTAGTTATCTTCCTAGAAAAATAAGTGCTGTAGATCCTACTTCTTTCCATTTATTTCAACATTTCTTATACCTCCTTCAAATTAGTTTATTGTTTAACTTAAAATGTGTTTATATAGCCTTGCAAAAATGGCTCTTTCATTCTTTTCTTTCTTTCTTGCAGGAGAGGGAGACCCTTTTATGATTAAGTGGTCCCCAAATCATTTTAATCAGCACGTTCAATTCAATGATTTTGAATCCCAACTATATGTTCTTGAAGACTGAAAGCCAGTTATTTTTAAATCACTTGTTTACATACTTATTCTTTGGTCAAGTTGGTAACTAAATAAAACTGAATAGCCAACAAACTCGCAAAGCTGTTCCTGTTAATAAAGCTGTTCCTGTTTCTTTACTGCAATGAGTGTGCAGGCAGTGCAGATCAGAGCAGATACTCTAGGGAAGGTTATTGGCCAGTGGTAGAAGTTAAAGCTGAAGAGGAAGGATGAGACCAGATCTTAAGTGATGTTAAATGACATATATTTAAAATATATTTTGAAGACCAACAAGAATCAACAGTGGTGTAGTAGAGATAGATTTATTCTTAGGATGACATATACCTTATAACAAGTTTAAGTTTCAATCAATATTTTAAGTATCTTTTGGGGCTCTCTAAAGAAAGATTCCATGTAAGTGCCAAATGATAACCAAATTTAGATGTTTACAGACAAGCCTTAAAATGTGGAGTAGCATGACACAGAGGCTATAGACAGACAGCACATGTGCTTTTTATACTTGGAGAGGCCCTGGCACCTTTTTGATATTTCATAAGAGGTTCTTTCTTCCAACCTTAGCCCAATGTATTAGTGATTTTTGTCTTAACCAGATGTTAAGTAAAGAAGCATGTAGGTGGGAGTTGTTTTCTACATTTCCCATTATGTATATACTAGAGGCTGGATATACTAGGGTTGGATGTGTATATACGATTTGAAATATCCAGATGAAGATTTGAGTATATAGTAAGCCAGATGAATCATTACAAATATTTATGTAGCTTGCATTGCATAGATGCAATATTTATATTTTCTGAATTTTTCACTTTATAGGCAGGTATTTTGATGATATTATAAAGATAGCATTTATCCTACCCCCAGTCCCCCCCTCCAAAAAATCTGAATCTAGAGTACTTTGTAACTATGTTCAAATTTTAATTTCAGGTACATATTAGAGATTTTGGCATGCATTAGATACGTTTAGTTATTTTTCCTCTAAACTGTCTATTGAGATTTCTACACTCTTTTCTAATGATGATAATCTTATAAATAGTAGTTTCCTCATTAGAGTACACCCATTGAAAGAATAAAAGTTCCACTTTAATCACTCATTGTGTTTATTGAATATTTAAGGCCTTTAAGATGGTGTTTTAAGAGTTCTACAAGTATAGCTTTCTTTCAGGACCAGTGCAAATATCAGCCACAGACCATGATAACAATAAATCAGGGAACATGAATCCTGCGACTTGGACAGTGCAACTGTTTCCAAATTGCGTGCTCCCAAAATTCATTTCCTAATCTGTAAAATAGGATAACATAACATCTGTTGCTTCTTGAAGAACCAATAAGGTCATATAATGAAAAAAGGATGAAAACTATTAAGGTCCTTTCTAAACTTAAGGAATATTTATATAATGTTATATGTATATATATGTATGTGTATATAAATTATTTATAATATTGATATGCATCATAGTTATGCATAGTTTAATAATACCTATATAAAAAATGGAGTGAATGAGTTAATACCCTCCCATTTCTCTTTGATCTGCTTGCTTAACCAAGTACTTTGAGTCTTAGTCAATATTTTAAAAGCAGTTCCCTAAAGGAGAGTTCATGTGAGTGCCAAATAATAATTATAATTAGATGTTCACACCAAGTTACTCGAATATCAGCATGTTAAAATGTAGAATGGCCCCAGACATTAAAGCTACTATGCTGTTTATTTTTATTATTAATTGCAAATGCTGAACTATAGTCACTAAGGGAACCAAGAGGCAAACAAGTTTCTCAGTGTTGAGGTACAAGTGATTTAATGAATTCCTAAGGGAAATTGACATCTTAATGATGTGTCAGAGAGCCACAGTAGTAATATTGCCTTCCATCACAAACTATATTCTTCTATTTCTAGAAGCACTTTGCACTTGTTTCTACATTGGCAATGATTAAAATATTTCCTCAAGGTATGTTTATAGTTCCCTCACGTGCCCATTGCATCATAAGTACTTTGAGAGCTGCGATAGTGGCTGGAAATGATAGGCACATAGTTGATTTACAGATTTGTATTTAGGTAACATTCTTTTTTTTTTTTTGAGAAAGAGACACTGTGTGTGTGAGTGGGGGAGGGAAAGAGACAGAGGGAGACACATTCTGGAGCAGGCTCCAGATTCCCAGCTGTCAGCACAGAGCCCAACTCAGGGCTCAAACCCACGAACCCTGAGATCATGACCTTAGCTGAAGTCCATGACCGGAGAGCCAAAGTCCAGTGCTCAACCGACTGAGCCATCCAGGTGCCCCAATTTAGGTAACATTCTTTACCCTCTACAATGTGCATCCATGTATATAATCTCGTTTCATTTTTTCCAGCTGCTTTGTAAGTGGCCATTTTTTCCTCAGGTGACTTTCTCAAGGGATCTCTGTTGGTAACTTCAGTAGGACAGTAACTTCTGTTTCTTAGTCTAGTGTATTTATTACCGGCGAATCCCACCTCAGTGATTCTGTGCTGTCTGAATTTTTGAGCTCTGACTAAAAGGTATTCCTTCTGGGAAAGGACAGGCCTCTTTTCTGTTTTACTGTTCCTCTTCATTGTTGGCCCTCAGCCCCTACCCTTTTCTGCTCATCATGTTAGGGCTAGAATTGCTGAGATGTGAAATGAAATCTATGGCAATTTATTACTGTTTATGAGAGACTCTGTGACATGGCTGAGTCGACTTGCCTTCTACTATCCTGTAGAGGAGATCTGAGAGGATCGGCAGATAGATTAATTTAAGGCAGCTTTTGCTGACACTGGTTATCTCTAAATGGATAATCATTTATCAGTAAATTACTTTCTTCAGAGCCAGGTAATTTCTGATCAACATGTTCATTCTTATTCTTTCTCCCTCCCCTCTCATCCTCTCCACCCCTACCCATCTTTCTCTGTCTCTCTCTCACCAAGCATTCGTGTGCATGTGCGCTCACACACACATGTGCACGTAACCACGTAACCATGCACACTCTCTAATACCATGCCTTCCGAAGTCAGCATTGAGACCTCAACACGTTAATATTTTTTTTATTTGCTAAGCCAGAGTCAAAATTGATTGCAAATGATCAGAATAGGGAGGAGTTAAGTGCCGATTATAAGGAAGGGATGGGTATCACATAAAGATAAATTAGTGATATTGGAGTAAACAAAATAGGTTTAGAACTTTACTAGCACTGTAGTGTTCTTGCAGACGATGAAAAATGGGTAAAACTAGATCTTAGATGGCATTATCAAACAGGATGCTTTATAAGTGCCTTGATACCCACCCACATAATGATGAACAAGTCTGTTAAACTAACACCCCTCCTACTCTGAGAGCTTACCTCCTAAATGTAGGGTATCATATACTTGGAACAGGTTTGATTTATTTACAAAGAACTCTGGAAAGGCAAAGATAACAAAGAATCCAGGGTTTTTGCAAATCTGACATGAAATACTAAGCCGTGGGTTTAGAGAGGCAGGAGAAAGAAAGAATATAAAAATTGAGTTGGAAAACTACGTTATAGAAAGATTTAAGTGAAACTATAACTTTGGATTTTTGTTAACTCAGGGTTGCCGGAAACCCATGCCAACTCGTAGTTGACGGCCTCAAAACTGAGATCCCCAGGGATACAACCAGCTCTGACTTTTTTTTTTTTTTGGCAAATTTGTTTTCCTGGACAAAACAATCTTATTCTTCTACTGTGGCATCATAAGTACAGTGTATTCCATTTTCATGAACTAAATTGGCATTAACTGAAGTTATTATCTCTTTTTCTTTATGTTCTATATCAAGAATGTAAAACTTCCTCCTGAACTAAATCTACAGGTCTAAACTGTCTCACCTGTTGATGAGTTTTTAGGAGGAAGGAGGCCCTGACTAATTCACCAGGACCAGGCAGTATAGGTCAGAAAGCCATGCTGGGAATTTAGTAGTTTGACTACAGAATAGTGAGGTTGCACAGCGCTAATTTGAACAAAGAGAAGAAAAGGAGTTGATAGTAGATTTTATTTTATTGCCTTGAACATCTGAAGTAGACTTGTGTTTGGGATGTGAGCAGGTATCTATTATGTGTTTATCTTGTCTCCAACATTTGCTATTCATTTAGGTCATTGGTGAGGGGAATAAAAATACCAACAGATCATTTTTGTTCCTCCGTATGCATGAGCTTCTCTTTATTATTAATGAGTACAACATAGTCTGTTACTAGGCTGCAGATTCCTTGTGGGAAATGTCTGTGCACAGCTATGTTGCCTAATACAGTGCCTTACACCCCCACATAAGCATGTTCCCAGTGAATCACTGAGTGACTGATTTCATGCCTAAAGGCAGGTTACATGCAAAGGAATTGCCGCGCTCACGTTTTAGTTCATGGGAACCCCAAAGAACAGAGTGATACACACTCTCTAAGAGCCAGATTGTCATTGGAGATGAGACTGGGGATAGGGGAAGCAAAGTGGGAATCAAATCATAAATGAAAGCACCGCTGTGGAAGCCTGGCTTTGGAGACAAAGGGAGCTTTTGTTGATGTTCCCCATACAAGTGCATATGCTTTGAGGCAACCGGTAGTCATTCAATGTGTTTAGTGTTCAATCACATCCTCAGCCATCCCCTCTTCCTCCACTGTAGGCATCTGTGCTGAGCATATTCCTTAACACCCTCCCCCCAGGCCTGCCTACTCTCTCTTTTTTCCCATCAATATCTTTTCTAATACCCGCTGTCAGAGCCACTAAAAACTGCGAGGTTTGTTTCTTGACAAATGTCCCATTTTCACAGGCAGTTGAACTGAACTGCAGCTTGTGCTCCGTTCAAACATGTCAATAAACATTATTGCAAAGACGTAGAAGCAATAATGGGAATGTATAAAACTCACCTTTATTGCTTCTTGCCATGAATTCACACGCTTCTCTAAGCAGCTTTCACTCCCTCAAGAAGAAACTACAGGAAATCTGTTTTGGGTTGTGGGGGCCAAAGAAACTGATTTGGTTATAGTCTTCCCTTGAGACTGAAAGCACAAGGTAGCAGTGCCCACCAACTCAAACGCATGCACACTATTTCATGCCATTACGGTCATTGATGAATAATGCTGGTTGTCACAGGTGGGCCCGGGATCTTGCAGAATAGAACATGTGATGTCACAGAATAGCAACACTCATGTGTAAAGATCCCAAACATGGTGATATTCTAAACCCAGGTTTCCATGATTGTAAACCTGCAGTGAAGTGTACCTGCAGTACAGTTGTATGGGGGGGTATAAAGATGGAGGACTGTAAGACCAAGAGCCTGGCCACAGCAGTTGCCAGAAGGATTTCACCCTGATGTATCCTACTCTAAAACTAGGGACCTGGGGCCTGTACAGCTTGGGTCATTAAGATGTGTTTGAGGTAGGTACTAGTCTGAAAAGTGTGTCTTTGTGGGTAGAGTGTCGGAGTGAGCGCTGATATATCCCTGGGCATGGGACATGTCTAGGATTATGTAGTATGTCTTGTAGTAAAATGTCCCAGAAGGGTGTCCGCATAGGATTACGTCCTGTAGCAATGGGTTCCCCCCAAAAAAAGAGACACTCCCTGGAAGCTGGGCACAGGCCTGCCTACATTTATAGAGATCTAAATCTTCAGATGATAAAATTGAGGCAAAAGGACCTCTTGAGAGTGTCCAGGTTACTTGTTTTCCTTCCTAGGCATGTGTGAGTTCCATTGTACGACGCTGCATTGTTTAGACGTCCTTCACTGCTTCTCTGCGGGAACTTTGAGATCATTTAACACTAATGCCAACTGTAACACAGCCACTTATTTCTTCTTTCTCCTTTTCAGAGCCAATAATAGCACTCGGAGTCATATTGATTTCACTTATAGCTCCTAATACATCAAATAATTTTTGGAATTTTGTAGTAATTGTCAAGAGGTATGTGTTTTGTATACCATGGTTGGCTACAATGAATTTTGAAGTGGAAAGCAATACATAATACCTTAAAAAGAAAACAGTTTAAAAGAAAAGCATTCATGGGGCGCCTGGGTGGCTTAGTCGGTTAAGCGTCTGACTTTCGCTTAGGTCATGATCTCGCGGTTCGTGGGTTCAAGCCCCGCACCGGGCTCTGTGCTGACTGCCAGCTCAGAGCCTGGAGCCTATTTCAGTCTGTGACTCCCTCTCTCTCTGACCCTCCCCTGCTCACGCTGTCTCTCTCTCTCTCTCTCTCTCTCCTAGAAATAAATAAAACATTAAAAAAAATTTTAAAGAAAAGCATTCTTGAAATAATCTATATTTTTTCTGATAAAGTTACAATGTTAAGGTAGACTGAATAATAGATGTAGTATATATTAACCTCACTGGTAATTTTGACTCTATAAGGCATACTTTCAATGTGGTATATACTTGATCATTAGTTCAGTCTATCAATATTTACTGGATAGCTGTTATGTGCAAAACCCTGTTAGATACTAGGCTGTTTTAGAAAATTAGTTAGAATAGGGAATATTCTTTTCCCTTTTCTAAAATTCATTAATTATTTTTAATCACTGTGAACACTGTGAAATGAGAGGCAGAAATCAGTCACAAGGGCATTTTCAGTGAAGTACCTTTTATTTTCTATTCAAGAAAAGATGAAATAATAATCCGATTATTCCTGCAGTGGTGTCTTGGCACTTTTTGCACAGTTTATTTTGTTTCCCATGTTCAAATAATAGAGAACTTCCACCTGATCCTAGGAGAGATGGACTTCCAGAAGGAAATGCCCAGATAGGAGGAAAGAGTAGTGTATTTAAGGGACTGAATAAAGGTCACAATGGCCACAGTATGCCTATGTAGAGGGCCAGGCATGAGGGAGATGTGAGAAAACTTTTAACTCTGGGAAGAAAGCTTGATCATGGATCATATCGTGGAAGCCTGATCAGTAAAGCAGTTTTCAAGCATGTCGATATGACTTCAGGATGATGATGTCAGTGAATTTAAAGCATGCTTCTATATTAAAAACAAAATGTATATACATAAATATATTAGAAAAATTTTACTTGTTCACAGCAGTTATACAGAATATTTCCTTTGATTCATCACCTTCTGAGTTCTTATATTTTCTTTCCTCCACATCAGCTATCTTTGTCTTTTCACCAATATTTTCAAGAGCCAAAGCTATAGTCAAAATTGATTCTTGTAAACCAGTGAAGATTGGAAGGCAAGCCCTGGGATTTCCTGGTACCAGGAAAGCTTGTGATGGACAGGACTGCCAGTCAGCAACTGATGTCCTTTTCATCTGCTGTGGTTCTATGTAGACTTTCTAATATAGATCTGGATGGGTTTGGCATTTGAAATAAAGCCAGCAGGAGCTGAGCCCTGCCAGGTCTTACAATAAGAAGGGGACTAGTTGTAACTAGATTTTGGAACATCAGAGGGATAAGGTAGAAAACAATGGAATTTTGTATATGCCATTAGTAGCATAAAACATTTATAGCTCTTGAAAGAAAAGTTTTTGAAACTCAGTCTCCTGGTTTGAAGTTTATTATTACTACTATTGTTACTATGACTACTGCTGCTGGACAGTGGTTTATGTTTTACCTAAACTCAGATTTGAAAGAGGACCTTAAGAATGCAATTCTAGAGGGGCGCCTGGGTGGCTTAGTCGGTTAAGCGTCCGACTTTCGCTTAGGTCATGATCTCACGGTTCGTGGGTTCGAGCCCCGTGTGGGTCTCTGTGCTGACTGCCAGCTCGGAGCCTGGAGCCTGTTTCAGTCTGTGACTCCCTCTCTCTCTGACCCTCCCCTGCTCACGCTGTCTCTCTCTCTCCTAGAAATAAATACAAACATTAAAAAAAATCAAGGTACTGATCAAATCAACCTCTAAAAAAAAAAAAAAAAAAAAAGAATGCAATCCTAGAGCCCTATATCTTAAGTAATAGTTTTGTCCACTCACAAGAGATAAGTATTGTAGAGGATAAAAGACAGAAAATACATATAAAGAAAAGAGACTTTAGTGCCCTACATTATAATCTTCTCAACTTTTCAGGAATCCATTCCTATGGTCCTGGTGGGACTTTTCTTACTGTTCTTGACGTCTGAAGTTTGTCCATATGACTGTGGCCGTATCAGATAATATTTAAATTGTAGTTGGTCAGGGTCACGGTGGCTTATTTATGTAGTCATGCCACATGAAGGAAATCTTGATATATTAGCCCCCTAATTTTTCATGGCATTAGGATAGCCCCCATTGGTTTGGGTCAACTGAATGTTAGGATTTCATAAAAAATGTTCCCACACGAAAATCTCTTTGTAAACTTGGCCACTTTATCCTTTACGTTGACTGTAGAATTTTGTTCGTATCCTCAGAGAATTGCTCTGACGAAGATCTATATAGCCTCTAGTTCCAATACTCTGGCAACGCAGAAGCATATAGCAGAAGGAACATAGTACAGATGCTGATACAAAAAGAAGCCCTCCTTCTCCATCACTCATGAGGTACATGAATAGAGTAGTTCTTATTTGGTGCAGGGGTGTATGTGAAAAAAGGAGAAAAGGGGAGGGAGAAGGTAGAAAGGAGGAAGAGAGCTAAAGAGGAAGGGAAGAGAAGTAGAGGGGAGGAGGACAAAGGAGAGTCAAAGGGAAGAGGAGAGGAGGGAAGCAGAAGGGAAAGAAAGAAGGGGAGGAAATGAGAGGATGTTGCCTTTGGAGAATTAAATGAGATGCTTTTCCTAGTGACTGTAAAAGTGAATTTGTTAAAGCTCTGGAAAATTCTTTCTTTGGCTATCACATATAACATTTACAAAGAGGAGTTTCTTCTTTGTCATATGATATACTAGAGATACCAGATTTTCATGAGCAATTTTTTACAGTGTGAATTTAAAGGAAGAAGTAATCTGCCCTGACAGCATGTAGCCTTAAAAAGGCAAATGATTTAAATTATAATATGCCAAGATAAGGAGAAATAATCTGACTTTTCTAACTCTGATTTTGCTTATATTGATTTTAGTCTTGAACTTCCTGATAGAAGCTGGAGTAGAGAATTTTAAAACACTGTGTTTTGTCACTGAAGCACACTTAGCTTTATTGTAGTAAGTAGGCCAAATTGGAATAACCACAGTCTGGAGCTTGTGCTCATGGAGGTGATGTGTGTTCTGGAAAAGGGCAGCTATAGGTTATGGAGAGCAATTCAGGCCATCAAATAAACTATGCAAGAGCACAGACTGAAAAGCAGAAGCAGGGACGTACATCAGGGAGAAAGGCAAAGCCCTTGTTTCCTTAGATGGTAAAGCACCCAGTGACCTCAGAGTTGGATAATGGCATTTAGGAACACTATCAGCATTTGGGACACCCCAGTCTTAGTTCAGGGCTGGAATTCAGTTTGGGGAGGGAGACCTGAAGTTACTAGATGATAAGGAAGGAGTGGGTAATTAAGACAAAGTAGAGTTTCAGTCTCAAGACTTAGGGCAAATGGCAGAGATAAAGTTCAAATCATGGCTTTTGGATTCCTTTCCTAGTACTATTCCCATCTTTTGTGCTGTGCTTGGCTGTTGGCAGCAGGATATGCGGGCCCTGTGGGCTTAGACTGTGGTAGCTTAGCTGTTTCCTCTGTGCATCTATGTGCCTGCTGCCATGAACCTTGCCCTACCATGCTTGGCAGTATGTACGCTGTTCTCACACTGCCAGAGTCCTCCTGGTTGGTAGCAATCTGATATATCCTCAGAGACCATTCTTCTCACTTGGCACAGCTCAAATCATGTCTCTTGGCTTTTGCACACCACTCTCCTGTTTTGCTCAAATGTATTACCCTTGCCAGTTGGTGGGCTTTCATTAAACCCACACTGTGGATATTGCCCATCTCATGTTCTTCTGGATGTACTGATTCTGTCTTTGGCTCCGCTGTGACTACCCCCATTGACTGGGTTGCCTTGCTGCCAATGGGCTGGCCTGACCTGATTTAGATTTTTCCATTGAGCCATACCCTGCTTGGCGGGCATTTTATTGCCTGTGCCAGTGGGCAGGTTCCTTCCAAGGGGGCTACTGCCACCTTGGGCTCCATCTTCTACTTCTGCTGGCTTTTTCATTGCTTTTATCATCCTACTTGGCGAGACTTACCTTCAGCATTCAATTGTTTCCATATTGTGGCTGGCTTTCTCTTCCCCCACTGGCTGTCTCTTGGTAACTGCTGACTTGTCTGACATTGCTGCCCACATCTTTCAGGTATAATGTGTCCTTCAAAGGTCATTAAATTCAATTTGACTCATGGCTGCCGAGAACATTTCACACTATTATATGGAAAGTTCCTTATGTATGATGGTAATTGTGAAAAATCAGATTCTCACTATTACTCAAATATTATTCTCCCCAGCAATGTTATATTTATCTGTCTACACTCAGCCAGGAAATTAGTTAACATCTATCAAGCACCTGCTGATTTCCCATATTCTAATCTCTCTTTACTGAACAACTTGTTAGTTATGAGAGTCTCTTGGAGACTCTTAGACTATTCAATTGAGGGGAAATGTGAAAGAACCCCCCTCCATTCTTTTGTACTTCAGACATAGCAACCCCACAATTATTCTAGACAAATGTATCTGATGGTGTTAGGAAGAAGCTCTACAGAACTTATTCTAGTATTGAACAATCTTCTCTGTTAGGAAACTGTCATAACCAAGGTAATGTCTTATGTTCTTTTTCACTCCTTTATAATGTCTGTTGCCTTTCAACCATCAGTGGACATAAAGAACAGTTCTTAAACATTTTTTCTTTAATATGACTCATTAAAGTAAAATAAGCACTAAATGCTGACCTAGACATATTGTTTCTTATTTTATCAATACTACATTGTTCAAATTCCTTTGTTTCCTCATTTAAGAATTTGGTTTCTTAGCTCTCGAACTTGTAATTTAGAGACTGACATGGCTTATGAGTGAAGGAGAAGTCCTTAACAGGCTTAGGGTGCTTAGGAAAAAAGCAAAACAAAAACTAGCCAGCCAAAAATGTAGGGACCATCTACTTGGAAGTCTAATGTTATGATATCTCAGGTTGCTTGCAGCAGTCATGGCACTTCTGTGCCTAAACTTATCTGTGGTTTCCCAGTTGATGTCCTCTGACTTTCAAAGTTGTAGGTACAGCGCCGGAACTCTGCAGGATTGGATCCCAGCCCCCATCGCCCATCTTGCTCTTCTTTTCTTCAACTCTGGTCCCATCTGACTGAGCTTCTTTCAGGTCCTTGAATATCCTAAGTAATTGCTGTCTCGAGCCCTTCGTTGCTGCTTCCTCTACCTGAAACCATATCTCCCTTTGCAAAACTGTCTCTATCACATCTTTAAGTTTTCAACTTGAGTGCCATCTCCTCATTGATGCCTACATCTGTGGGACCCTCTCTTATATTTTCTTTGTTGCAGTACTCCCCCTACCCCTTAGTGGAATCTTAACTTGGTAATTGACTTTTATTTTGTCTACATATTTATGGTCTTTTGGCCCACTAGATCATGGTCTCCTTTAGGGCAGTGACCTTTATTACTAAGCCTAGTGTCTGGTACATAATAGCCATTTAGTAAACACTTATTGAGTGGATATTAAATAGAATAATGAATCTATTGGCTGTGAAAGAAGGAAGCCCTGTGAGTTCCTGGCATTTCTATGGTATCGGAACAGTACTTTCTAAGAATCTGCTCCTACATTTGTTACCTATCTTTCCCAGCCATGCAGAAAAGTAGAGAAGCTAGAAGCCAAGCTTAGGCTGCCAAGACCTGAACCAGCAAGCTTGCTCTGGAGTGCTGATCATGACTTCACATGCTTAAAGCTGTAGTTAATTTAGTGCTAGTTAAGCTGACATCCTGTTTTCAGTACAAGTAAGAACATGAAAAAAGATGCAAACAGAGTAAAATAAAAGGAGATAAAGGGAAAATGATAAATCAACAAGATAGACTTGATCCTTAGTCACTTCCTTTCATAAATATGTATGTGTGTGTGCATATATATATGTGTGTATACAAATATATGTGTAAGTAAATATGTGTATATACAAATATATGTGTGTATACGTGTGTGTGTGTGTGTGTGTGTGTGTGTGTTTCCTTTGGAGGGATTCATCCATTTGTAAATCCCCCAACACCTTATTTGTGATGCTACCCAAACATTATCTCTAGTTCATTTCTTCTTATTAGCTGCAGGTATAGATCTTTAAATTCTTGCTGATCGTTGCCATCTTGGTGTCCTTCTGTTAATGTAAATGTAACAGGTCTGGAACTAAACTTAGTACCTTCATTAATTTAATAACATACATTGAGTCTCTCTAATGTGCTAGACACTACTCTGGGTGCTTGGGTTACAATGATGACCAAACATCCATTCTAGCAGGGAAGACTAATAATAAACAGATAATCCTACATTAAACATGCTGTTGTTAATGATCACAAATGCTACCAAAATGTAATGTGCTATGAGAAAGTGTGATGAGGATTCCTAAACTAGTTTGGGAAGTTCGGTGATTCTTCTGTGGGAAAGTGATATCTGAAGGATGAGTAAAATTAGACAAGAGGAGAGAGAGGAGGAAAGATATATCAGGCAGGAGGAAAGTATGTGTGAAGACCTAAAGGGGGAAAGGGTTGTTGTATTCAAAGTAGTAATGGGAGTGCTGTGTGTCTGGATTGTGATCAGAGAAGAATAACTGGTGAGATAGGTAGTGTTCCCTGCATATTTTACTTTTCCATCCAAGACTCCCAATTCTCCTTACTTGTGATTTGTCCATCTACTTGGTCCCCCATAGTCAACCACCAAAGCTGAACAATTTTTGGTTGTGTCTGCATGTCTATTGCTTCTGCCAGTAAATGGATAGATCCTGTGTACCTTATTTTTTTTATTAAAATATATAGCACATTTTCATTAACAAAATATTTATTTTTAAGAAATACTAACAATTGAAATTCACTCTAGGACAATACAGAAAATGTAAATAAAGAAAATGAAAAATTACTTACCCTCCCTTAGTATAAATGTTCTTTTTGTATCTTGATTACCAGTCCTTTGTCAAATATATGTTATGTGAATATTTTATTCTTGCCTATGGATTGCCTATTAATTTTCTTAATGAAGTCTTTTGATGAACATAGCTCCTAATGTTGAAGAAGTTTATCATGTTATTTTCCTTATAAGTTACTGCTTTCTGCATCCTTTTTAAAAAATCTTTGTCTGGAGCTAAGTATAGGATTTTGTATTTACTCCCATTATATTTTGTCTTGTTGGTTTCAGCCCAGTATTCCAGCTTGTCAAGATTATTTTGAGTCTAGCTCCTATCTTCTGCTGGATTAGATACTGCTTTCAGCTTTGTTTCCCCTGTAATTTTGGCAAGGTATTGAATGTTGAATAGGAAAGAACCTTTTTCAATGCAATTAGAATCAGGGGTCACGTTACACCAACTTATTCTTCAGGATAACAAAGAAGACAAAGTCAAACTCCCTGTTGAAATCAGCAGCCCTGCAGACTGTGGTAGTATGCTACTTTACTACATAATATTCCTACTTCTAAGCTCTAACATTACTTTGAATTGCTTATTAACACTTGCTCTTTACTGATTCCTTTTCTGAATTTTTTCCCCCAACTTGGCTTTCTCTCTAATAAAATGTAAGTTCCATCAGAGTGGACATCTTATCTGTTATTTACCATCATGTACTTGGCAACATAGAACTGTATTAGTTAATATTTGTTGAATTCATTAACCAGCACTTGTCCAAAAAATCATCATTTAAGTCTTTTTCCTAGAATTTCTCTAGGAATTATCTATTTTTTTGGCCCAAACATGGGAAATTCACCACTTTACTGTCTTGACAGGTGGGGCATTTTCTTGGATCTAATGTTATGTTAACTATCTTTCTTGCTTTCTATCATTTCCCCCAAGCTTTGTTGAGATACAACTGACAAATTAAAATTTTGAGAATCAAAAGATACAACTGGATGATTTAACATACACATATGTTGTGAAAGGATTCTCTCTCATTGAGTTAATTAATACATCCATTGCCTTATGTATTTGCCTTTTTAAAATATTGAGACATGTTAGTTTTACTCTTAACAAATTTTCATTTATACAGTACAGTATTATCAACTATAATCACCATATTATTCATTAGATTCTCAGATCTTATTCATATTATAAATGAAAGTTTGTATCCTTTAACAACTTCTACCTATTTCTTTCCTGGCAACCTACTCTCTGTTTCCATGATTGCTTTTTTTTTTTTCCTCCTCTCCCAGATTCTATATATAAGTGATACCATATGATATTTGTCTGTCTCTGTCTGGTGTATTTCATTTAGCAGAACACTTTCTGTGTTTATCCATGTTGTTGCAAATGATAGGATTTCCTTATTTTTTTAATGTTTATTTATTTTTGAGAGAGAGAGAGAGAAGGGGAGGTGCAGAGATAGAGAGAGACACAGAATCAGAAGCAGGCTCCAGGCTCTTAGCTGTCAGACCAGAGCCCCACATGGGGCTGGAACCCATGAACTGTGAGATAATTGCC
Source organism: Hyaena hyaena (assembly GCF_003009895.1). NCBI lineage: Eukaryota > Metazoa > Chordata > Mammalia > Carnivora > Hyaenidae > Hyaena > Hyaena hyaena. Next base: position 603,298 of record NW_024081699.1, read on the forward strand.
TGATCCAAAGTTGGACACTTAACTGACTGAGCCACCCAGGTTCCCCAGATTTCCTTATTTTTTAAGGCTGAATAATAACCTATTCGTGTGCATGTGTGTGTGTGTGTGTGTGTGTGTGTGTGTGAATGTGTGTACATGCACTACATTATTTTATCCGTTAATTCACTGATGGATGCTTTGGTTGTTCTCGTATGTTGGCTGTTAAGAATAATTGGTGCTATGAGCATGGTAACATAGATATCTCTTAGAAATTATTTCTTTTGGATATATACCCAGAAGTATAATCATTGGATTATATAGGTAGTTGTCCATATAATTATTCATTATCAGAATACTGTGTAGTTAATCTTCAAGTTGTACACTTTAAATCTTACAATTCTGTCAATTATGCCTCAATAAAACTGGAAAAAAATAATGAAAGGTGATAAATGAAGTTAACAGAATAGTAGAGCTGGGAAAATGTCCTAGTTGTCAAGAGGGTAAAGTGGTGAATTTACTAAATTTAGCAGACTGATAATGAATATTAGGTTTTATGCACAAGAATCTTTAGAGCCTGGTATGTAATTTGCCTAGATATGACAAATTGAAGTTATTTGAGGAAGATAGTTTTATTGAGCCCAACACAGATGGGTTTTATACTAGGTGCTGGAGATATAGAGCAGAGGGTGGGGGAGAGTAAAGTCTTAGTGCACAATTAGTTCATAGCTTATTAGTGTATGAGTCTGTGTCTAATGATGGGACAGGTTCCTTATGTCCTTCCATACTAAGGAAAACTCCAACAACAACTGAGAGCTGAACTGAGACATCTCTGGTACGTTTTCACTGCCTGTCTGGTCTGTTCTCCATTCTCACACCTCTATATGCAAGATGAATTTAAATGGAAATAATCACTAAGAACTCTAGTTTTTTGATAAAAAATATTTTTATAGCTAGTAACCTATGAGTAAACTGAAGGTTTCTTATTTAGAAACCTAGCTCAAAATTAGACACTATAGGTCATAAGAAACAAGGCTTGTCCCCTTTCTTGAATGGAAATTTGCTGTAAGAATAATAGCTATACAACGAATAGTAAATGTACATTATTAGACCAGATGTACTAACAACAAAATTTGCTAAAAGTTTTGAAAAGAAGAAAGCAGTCTAAATTGATAGAGACAAGGAAAGTCCATGAGATTCAGTTAGCTTTGAAGAAAAAATGGGGGTTAGAGTTCTAGGTGGGAGAAAGGCCTTAATTGAGGGCTTGTGGGCAGCAATGAGCTCAGCAAATGAACAGACTGGCTGGAGAAGAATCAATCTTCTCTGGAAGTGTTGGGAAATACAACTGCAAGACTCAAATGGGGCCTAAAATACCAGGACAAGGACTTGGTATTTAATTTGAAAAACAAACAAATAAGCAACAACAACAAAAATGAAGTGTTTTAATTTCATGTTGAGGAGAGTGACTAAATAAATTAAAAATGTTTAAAGGATGTCAGTTTAGTTAATGTAGGTAATATGGAGGTAATACAGAGAAGAGACAGCTATGAATGAATAGTTATGAGCTAGTAACAAAAATTTAAAGATAATGACATCAGGCCATTGACAGAAGACTGAGAACATTAACAGGAATTTAGAGAAACAACCTATTTAGATATTGGGGTGAGATGGAAAAAGACATAGGGGTTTCTCTTAAACTTTAACTCCAATGAACTAGAAAAATCTTCCCATTGACCAGAATGAGATCATCTCGGGGACAAATTGAAATGGTTATAAATATGAACTGAAGTGATATTATGTTACCAAGGAAGAGCTCTCCAGTAGATTCAGGATCCTTGTGTGAAGCTGGTGCTAGACAGAAAGAATTAGACGTCACTTGCTTATGGATACAATATGAACAGAGAAAATATATGAGCCCTTTCAGAGGAAGCAGTAAAGGGGTGCAGGGAGTCAGTGATTACACCCCAGAGAAAGTTCACAGGTGGGGTCATGAAGAAGAACTGGAGTTACTGAAGGGAGGAGAGAATGATTCATGACTTAGGAGAACGATGTTAGGGCAGCAGTACAAAAACCAGAGGAAGAGGCTAGTGGTAAAATGTGGCAGCACATTTAAGGAGGATGAGAAAAAGCCTCAGATGTGGTATGAGGATAATCATGTCCTTTTTATAAATAAGGAAACTGAAGCACCCAGACAAAGCTAATCTAACTCTTCTGAGATTGTGTAAAAGTAGCAAGTAGATGAGTTGTTTCTAAAGACAAGTTCATGATAACATTTTCACTTGTCAATGGCAAAATAATAAATATGAGGACCTGTGCAGTTACATATGGTGGGGTAAGATAAATTTTGTATTGTATAACTTCCTAAATTACCACATGCCCTCTATTATTGTGAAATTATAGAGACCACAGATGACTACTGCCCTATATTTGGTTGGAAAAAGAAATGATAGTCACATCATTTTTCTCTTTAGATTATTTTTATTAACATGAGATCTAGTGATAGTGATGTCCTAATGTATTTGCTTTCCCTAGGTTTGTTCTCTAGGACATGGAGTAGGGTTCCTTCTATGCTCACAAACCATTGGCAGTCAAAGGCCAGGATAGGTAATAATTTATTCTGCTTGAGTTGTTGAAAGATGCTCAATACAGAAACACCGAATTCTGACAGTTTTAAAGCCCCATTGCAGGTTCAGAGCCCCGTCTGTCACTTATCTTAAGCTTCTATGGAAAATAAAGATCAAATATCTCTGAAGCAGTGTTTAGTGTCATAGCTATTTCTGCAAAAGACAGGTTTTTTTTTTTTTCCCACCCACTAAATCTCTTGCACTTTATTATCTTCTGAGTCTCTGTCGTGTAATTTTCTTGAGGTTCTTGGATATATAAGTGCAGGCAGATTGGCTCTAGCAAAGAATAAATCTTTTGGGTTGGAACCTCAAGAAATAGCTTCTAGTCCTAGATTCCTTTACCTCTTTTGTAGAGTGACACTTTGCAAGTCATCTCTTGTATCTGGCAAATAATAGCTTTAGTAGCAATAACATGTAACGTAGATAACAATCCTATTTTTTGTCTCATGAAAGAATCTTTTCTAATGTTTTACATAGGTCAAATAATTTTCTCTTTTGATAACCTTATAAGTTAGTTTCTATCTGATCTTTATTTAAAAATACATTTATTTAAACCCCAGGTAGGCCAAATAACTTGCTTATCAGGATGACTAACAAATCCCTATGGAAAGGTTTAAACCAAGAGTCCAGCTCCAAATGTTGTGTTTTTCACCTTCACAATGCACTGCCTCAAGGGGAAAGAACTATGAGAAAACATCAACTTCCCTTAGGATAGTGTATCCTTATTCCAGCTCTGCTATAATATTCAAAACATCTCCAGAATTCTCTTTTTAGAATCTCTAGGTACATTCATTTAAATATACTGCGATGGTAAAACTCTGTTTCCAAAAATGATTGGAAATGATCAATGTCAGAGTCAAAGACACTATAAACTGAAAAAAGAGTCTGTTTTAACAGGGTGCTCTAAAAACATGTTTGACCTTGGAAGGTATATTTGAAATAAAGGTGTAATCTCATAAACTATCATGAAAAGGGAAATAGTCACTGGGTATTTTGTCTATCATTAGAAAATCAGTCCCACTAGCTAATGGTCATATGACACTGTATTCTTCCCAACTTGTTCTTAATTAAGATGCTTCATTCTCATAAACAGAGCCCCACGTGACCTCCAAATGGATAGGCCTTTCCTTAGTAGCAGTGCTTCACTGCAAGCAGGGTTAAAATTTTTGGCTGTACTTTGAGATGGCTTCACTAAGTTGCTGGGAAATCTTTGTGTGTGCAAAAGTATTTCCTATAAAGGAAGACTACATAGTAAGCACAATTTTCTCTACTCTATTTGCTAATGATGCATAATGGTGGCCTGATAGAGCCACTCATTTTGATTGCAGTAACTGGAGGTCTAAAGTAAGTGTATCATTTAACATCTCAGTTCTTTTTCTCTCAAACATTGAATGCGAAATAAGTTTTACATGGTATTTAGGTGGAAATCATAATAGTTGGTGTGAATTGTCTCTTGTATGTAACAAAACATAAACTCCTCAATGTCCCCTTAAGGCAGATAAATAGCCAGTTCTTCCCATTCTGGCTGTTGAGGCTCAGAGAGGTGAACTGACAGTTTCAAAGACACACAGTGGATGAATGCCAGAGCAGGTAACAGAAGCCAGCACTTAAATTGTTATTCAGGCAGTGGATACAATTGAGCTCCTTTCAAATCAAAGGATGTAGGGTCACCACATTACTAGGATCTTCAATAGACACTGTGTGAATCACCACATGCAAATATGGTCCCATCAGAAAATGTACATCACTTGTTGCTTGGTGGTAGAAGATGAGAACCACTCATGTGTTTTCAGAAACAGGGATTCTGGGAATAAGGTCCCAAGCAGTTATTTTCAGGCTGATTTGAAATTACTGATGGGAAGTCGAAAGGACAGATAAATCTTCAATTCAGAGAGAGCAGGACCAACTTGTTTCTTGACCCAGATGACGAATCATTTTTCACCCTCACCTGTGACACAAACTACTCGTTTACTAGCTGCTCATTTCCCCTCTCTGTATTCTATCTGTATAGTAGCACCAGCTGACACATAGAAAAGAAAGGAAGAGAAAGAACAAGTTGGCAGGGAGTCGATACATTTCAGTGTTTTATTACTACAGACGCTAGTAGCATTTAGTTGGTGAGTCTGAGGAGAGAATGTGTATTTCTAAAGTGACTCACTTATCAGTGGAAATAATTAAAGGCACAACAAAAAATCTATGGATTAATTAGCAGGTCAGTAGTGGTTGAGTAGCTATTACTAAATTACATGGTTTGCATTCAAGAGAACGGATTAATATTTGATGTTTTCCAACTTGGATGACTTGTGTGTTAGAATTCCATGTAAATGAGAAGAGATTCCCATTGATTGGTTGATAGGTAATGAGATCAGAAAAGATAGTCCCTGGATTTCCTTCAATTGAACACATTCAAGATTTAATCTTGTTTTCTCTGAGTGATACATCCTTCTTGCTATAGTCACTGACAGTGAGATTTGAAGACTTGATTAATAATAAAGAAAGCAGAGCTACCAATGCTATGGGAGAGAAAGATCAAGATCAGCAAAAGACCAGTACTTGGGGCCAAAAGTGACAAACATGTTCTGGGAGAGGGAAGGGCCAGTAATAACCTGTTCTCTGGAATGGATACAAGTCTGATCGATTTGAAGTTTGAAGGTAGAGGGAAGCAAACAGAACCACCAAGAGACTCACTATTTCATTAATTCATTTAACAAATATTAATGGAGATGTACATGTGCCCCCCCAATATATATGCCTTTTATATATTTTTATAATTTATATATACATTCACTGTGTGTGTATGTGTGTATAGTCTGTGTGTGTATTTATGTAGATAGTGGGAGGGCAAAAATAAAAAATATTTTTATAAATAAATTAACTAATGGTTAGCAAGTGATAAGTGCTAGGGATAAAAGAAAAAGTGGAACTAGCTAAGAGACTGGGAGTTCAAAGAGGTGATTGGGGCCACGTGTCAGTGTGAAATAGGTGTGGTGAAAGTAAGTCTCTGAAAAGTTAACATTTCAGGCTTGAAGGGAATGAGAGAGTGTAGTCCTACAAATATCCATGGGAAGACTGGTCCAGCTAAAGTTAACAGCCCGTACAAACATCCTAACGTGGTATGTGGTTGGAGAGATAGTGGCCAAGTAAGGAAGCCAGTGTGGCTGAGATAGAATGGGCAAAGGTGAGCATGGGTGTTGTGGAGATAGTAGAAAATAAGATCAGAAAAGAAGCAAGTTAGGTAGTATAGTCCTGATTGTTTTTTGTATGGACTCAGTTTGGGGGACTGAGCCATAGTCCTGGGACCCTCTCCCCAGCCTAAGGAACCAAGAAGGAGCAAGACATTCATGATGGCTCCAATGAGAAATGCTGTTGCAGTGACATAATGCGTGGGATTAATCAGAAGGGAAAAAAGATGATCTTTGGGATTTTTCACACAAATGCAATGAAAAGCCAGCAAGCAGGAGAGACATTTATGGAAACAGGGGAACTCTACTCTAGGAATTGGGGGCCAACTAGATTGCACTAATGTGCATAATAATCACAACTGTCATGGTGCTTTTGCTTGAGGTCTGCATCTAGGCAGGCCATGCCTAGAACATTTTATCTCATTTACAAATGGCTTTTGCACCCGTTAAAATGTTGTTTTCATTTCAATTAATAATTTAGCCAATAATGCATTTATGAAACAGAACTTTTGCTGATAGCTGTTTCTAAAAGACAGTTGAAAGGACCTAGGAAAAGAGAATGCAGGGAGGTTTTCCTGGCTAGACCTCAATATAGTATAAGCAGATGTTTGAAGGTGTCAATAATCAACCATGTCATATAATCTCCTTCATTTCCATTTTGAATGAAAGGAAATGAGATTAGAGTATGAGAAGTTCGCATCAGAGCTGTCATTTAGACCCCTTTTAGAAGTCTAAAGCTATAGCAATTTATTGAAGGAACTATGTTTGGGGCTCTCTTGACTCAAATCCATTCTCTTCTGGGGTGCCTGGCTGGCTCAGTCAGAAAAGGATGTGACTTTTGAATCTGGGGTCATGAGGTAGAGCCCCATGTTGGGTATAGAGATTACTAAAATAAAATTTTTTAAGCATGGAAAATTTATCCTCTCCTACAAAACTTCTCTTCCCAGCAAGACTAGTAGCAAGCAAGCAAAGCGTCTTCTTACTTTGAGGATCATGTGTATGTGCCAGTAATTTTATTTCATTTAAGTAAAATGTCATTCTAGTGAATGTTTCTGGGCTGTATATATTCATTCTGAAGACATATATTCTCTTTGGTTATACTCAATTTTACCAAGAAAGATTTGTCATCTTCAATAGGTATAGTTCCAGAAATAACTTGGAACCTCACCATAACTATGTTTTTGGATTGGTGCTCCCCATCTCACACTTTTGATAATAATTTTGGTTTCTTTGTATGGATATTTCATGTTTACCAGCTTGCTATTTCCTTTTGAAGTCAGGATCTATAATGTACCATTTTGGACAAGAAAAAGTGTTATATTTCTCACTCAGACTCTTCAGATGACTAATCAACAATAATCCTATGACCCTAAAAGCCACTTCCTCAGGTCAGCTGCACTTTTGCTGCTACAACAAATAAGTATTCACACACATGACCTGTCTGGTGAGATACTGCATTTTAAGAAAGAGTAAAGCTAGGTGTGGACACTCATTCTTTTTTCCCATCTCTGCACTGACTGGGTTCTTCTTCCTGTAGGATATGAGGCCACTTAATAAAAGCTCCAGACAAAATTGAGGAAAAGGCTCTTTTCCTTGCTACCAGAGAACTATACTACCTAATGACAAAGGGATTATTAAACTGTATCTATCTCCTCACCACCTCAAGGTTGAAAACTACCTCTCTCAGTTTTGAAATCGTAGTCTTGTCTTTGATTGCTAAACTGGAAAATATTAAAGGTGTCAAATATAATGGATAAGACAGGAGTGGCTACTTTTTGTCTACTGAGTCGTGGAAGCTTCTCTGCGGAGTCATTTGGAATAATGTAGGCATCAGTTCCTAGAACTGGGGCACTACTTTCATCCCCAAGAGCTCTAGCCCACTAAAGCCACCAGAGTAATTGAGTGAGTCAGTTGGCTCATAAAATTGTAAAATTTTGCTTATAAAATGGGGAGAGAGTGCTGGCCCTGTACTGCCTAGCAGCATAAGAATAAGGATCACAATAACAATCCCAGCTCAGCAAGGTGTGTTGTTGTTGTTGTTGTTGTTGTGTGTATGTGTTTTACAGAAGTTTATATAAGTTTAGCCTCCTTTCTCATGGCAACATCCTGGATATTTCCCATAGTTCTTCCCTTCCTATTGCCATAACAGCATGTATACAACATTAAGCAGTGGGAGCAGGGTTATTCTCAGAAGACATGGAAGAGATTAACCTGCATCAGTGTTTCCTCACTTTGTGTTTGTTTCCATGTTTTGACACAGATAGTATGTGGATTTTTTAATAAGCCTCACTAAGATGCACTCACCAGTCCACATTTAAAAACCTTTTCTGGGTCAGGAACGCCTAAATTCCTGGTGTGAAGAATATTGGTGAACAACTCAGGTGTTGACTCCCCCACCAAAAAAAAAAGAAAAGGAATTTTAGTGCTGAATGTCTAACTATACTTCATTCATGAAAACAGATTGTAATTTATTCAAAGATCAGGGGAATTGTAGGATGTCATCAGGATATAAAACACATTTTACAATACAGTGTGAAATGCAGGCCAGGGTGGATTTACCAGGAACTCTGTCCATCCCATTTTGCTGCTATTCTCTTTCCAAGCTTCTCCAGCGCCAACAGGTCCACAACATTTCTGCGTCAGCTGTGGGGCAGAGATCGTCTGGCCTGCATCTCCAGCCCTAAGGTTTTGGTTATGCTATCTGTAAAAAGTGGTGAGCTGTAAGGTGGAGAATGGGATAACAGAAGGAGTTATATTAACTTCTCAGTTGTTTGAGATATATTAGGTCAGAGAAAGGGGAAGACTCCATCTCATGGTCATATAAAACGACACTGAGCTAAGATGGATGGAGTACGAACACCATCTATGTCAAGTGAGGAGTAGAGTGGTTCCCACCAATAATAATTTAATAATAATAGTATTATTAGTGATGATGATGATGATGTGATATTGCTGTCTCTGGTTTCCTCTGCACATTCCTCTCCCAAATCTGCCTCATTAAGGATCTGCTATGAGTTAAAAAGGGAGTTGGCAGTAGATGCTGGAGAAAAACTTCCAAAAATAACAAAATTGTGTGAATGTCTTCACAATTTTGTTAGGCATATTTTATGAATTAGTAACACTAATAAGCCTGTTACTTCAAAGAAATTCATTTCTTAGAATTCATTCAGAGCAACTACTTTTTCCTCTTGCTCCCCTCTGATAAATTACCTTTGTCGACATAAGAGAAATGATGTTTTCCTGAGAAGTTGACAAAGTACCTTACCAACACTAACACGCTTTTAAAGTAATCACTACCAATACTGTTAGGTTGAAAATAAATCATTTGTATAACTGAGTGCATTTCATTTCTAATTAAATTCCTAAAATTCAACAATATTCATGAGTACCTGTTATATGCAAGGCATTCTGCTATGCTGTGTTGGGAATTCAAAGATAAGCAAGGTATGTCCCTAAGTCTCAAGCAAAACATAATCAAGTAGGTGGAATTAGTACACAAATAACAAATCATTTTAATGAGACAAAAAAATAGTCTAATTGATCTCTGGCACCTAGAGACTGATGACATCACTGATTTCATTTAAGTCACCAAACACTGGCAGAGTATAGGGTTCTTTGATTGGTATTTTCTTAAATGATATGCTGAGAAGTAATAAAAATGATGGTCTATTTAATTACCAATCTCCTAAGTAATTTTTTAAGTTAATTTCTATTCTTGAATGTAAAGTGCCTCTCTACTATAGTTTTATTGAATGGACTCTCAGGGTGTTTCAGCAAGTTTAATTCTGTCCTAGGTTGGCTGTTGTGTGCGAATGTGTGTGCATGAGTTTGTGCATTTATTAGAGCATGGTCGAATGGAAACACCTGCTTGGTCTTGGTTCCCTTAATGAATTGTCTGGGCATTGCTAAATGGCACCACAAACCAATTATGAGATGTTACTAGGAGCCATGCACTGACACTGCTTTCTAAAAAGTAGGCCACTTCTTTTTCTAACCCTTTCTGAGAATTGTGTATGTGTGTATTGTGCATACTCTATATATAGGAAAATAGTTATATTTTAGTAGCACTTTACAATTTACAAAGTGCTTTCACTATCATCACTCATCTAAAGCTACCCCTCCATTTGAACTCTACCACCTTGTATTGATCAAGCTAGAAACATTGTTATCTGCTTTATTAGTGCCTCCCTTTTATACCTTTCTACAGCTTATCTCCAGATTAAGTCAATTCTGTCATAAAAACAATCTTCCCTCTCTTCTTCATCTTCTCGCCCACTGTCTTGGCTAACCTTGCTATAATGTCTTGCCTGACTTAATACTTCAACCTCGAATTGATCTCCCTGCCTCCACCCTGCATTTGACCCATCGTGTCCATTTCTTCATAAGCTTCCCAGATATGCTAATTTGGTTATGACCCTCCTTTGTCTAAAACATATCCTAGTACACTAGTTGCATATTAAATAAATTAAAAATCCTTAGGGACACCTGAGTGGCTTGGTCAGTTAAGCGTCTGACTTCAGCTTAGGTCATGATCTCACGTCTCTTGGGTTCCAGTCCCGCATCGGGCTCTGTGCTGACAGCTCAGAGCCTAGAGCCTGCTTCAGATTCTGTGTCTCACTCTCTCTGCCCCTCCTTTCTCCCACTCTGTCTCTCTCAAAAATAAATAAACATTAATTATATTTAAATCCTGATCCTGGTCTACTAGGTCCTATTTGATCCAAACCTTCCTTCTTTCTGGATTTATCTCTTCACTACCACATTCCTACAGCTATGCAAGATTATGATATCAAATCATATAAAAATGTCTCTGCTGAATCATTGAAAAAAAAAACAAATATGGCAGTTGTTCAATCTAAAAGAGGCCACTTTTTTTTTTCTTGGCCTTCATATATACTCTTTCTTTTCCCTGCATAGATTTTCTGTTTCTTTACCTGGACAGTGTCACCTGATCATTGAGTTTTGAGTCTAGATTTAAAAATTCACCCCGGGAAGCCTGATCTGACTACATCCTCCTCCTTTCTAGTCTGAATTAGATGTCCCTGGTTTTTATTTTTTTTTTATTTTATTTTTTTTTACAAATAGTTTATTGTCAAATTAGTTTCCACATAACACTCAGTGCTCATCCCCACAAGTGTCCTCCTCCATGCCCATCCCTCCTACCCCCCACCTCCAACAGTCCTCAGTTTTTGTCAGCATTCAAGAGTCTCTCATGGTTTGCCTCTCTCCCTTTCCCCCACCATTTCCGCCCTTCTTCTCCCCCTTGTTCCTCCGTCAAGTTCCTCCTAATCCTCCTATA